>NC_055696.1:28468882-28693882 GCF_017639745.1 Melanotaenia boesemani | reverse complement strand
CAAAACATCATTTTAATCAAATATAATCAAAAACATAGTTTCAGAATGTGTGAGACATATAAGTGTGCTTTCTGTATACTGGCTTCTTTGAGTAAAGCCTCATTTTTATTTATGCTGGAAATAAAGTTTATAACATATTCTAGTGACTGTGTAGGTCACAACAACTTTTCTCAAATCACGTGCCTGTTGACCCCTGTAATTATTTGGAATAGAAATGTTTTATAATACAATAGCTTGTCCTTTTAGGAAGAAATTTGGACCCACACGCTGACAAAAACCTCCCATCTTCTGAATCACCGTGTCTTAGGAGTGCAGGTCAGTGCCATTCTTATAAATCTGTAAACAGTCCCCTGTAAGACCCAGGTCATAAACCCCTTCTCAATATGTTAGGTGGTAAAGCCAACCCAGATTGTTTCCATGTTCACTTATTATTCTCTTATAGATTATTCTCAACAAAAAGATAGAAAATATTAAGTAACTTTAGAGTCTTGTTGAAAGGAGAGATGTGACATTATTCTCAGCTCTAAATTGTTCTGTAGACAGTACATTTGGGTCAGCTGCAGCTACCCATTGCATGGGTAGATTTGGTGCAGCCCACCTGGGGTGGTACATATAGGACCAAAGGAGACTCTGTTGAGAAAAGGGTATAGGTATGCTGCTGGAACAGCACTAGAAAAAATCCAGCATGCACACCCTGCAGCTCTTCCTGTTATCCAAATGCAGGTATGTGGCAGGTGGCATATCATCAGAAAACCCCGCAAAATGTTTTTTATGATGTCTGCATGAACCATCTTTCATTAAGTCCAGAATCAGAGGCATAATCTTCATATTAAATTACCTTAAATGTTATAAGGACACCTGTAAGATTTTTTTTACCCTGTTCTATCCCTTAGACCTGTTTAATATATCCATAGAAAGCATAGTTAAATATACTGAAACATTTGTAAATACACAACCTAATCAGGATGATTACATAAACATTTATTTTAAAAGTAGCTCAGTACTGTGTGTCATTACAAATATTCGAAGTCATTTTCAAGTTGGGCTTTGACCTTCTGGACAGCAGGTGATGTTTGTTGGGCTGCTCTCTGAATGAATGTGACAGATTTTACAGTTTATTGGTGGAATATAATCACTGTGAGAGTCTAAATTTTTGGTTCTCCAGATCAGAAGATTCCTGATGATCTCTCTGCTGGAGCTGCTCTGAATCAGGAACGTATTTGTTGTCCCAGCTTGAAGGAGGGAACCTGCAAAGTTTCATTTGTCATTTGACCTCAGGTACCAAAATGGTCAGTCATTGCTCGTCTACATGCGAAAACATGCAGCTCTGATTATCAGCTTTCTTCTCATTTGTGTCACAAACTACATCCTTAAAAGCTGGAGTTGGTCTGAAAGCAGCTGTTTCTTCTTTAAAAACGGTTCCTTTATAAAATTTGACCAGCTTTTGTCTTATCCTTGTTTAATGAAACGCTCTGTAATATCTGTTTCTTTACCATTGAAATCCTCTTCAGCATCAGATATGCGTCACAGCCATTGGAATTAATCAAATAACTGAACAGTTATAGGCAGTATGCAAATCTCTGTTATTCATTTTAATTTTTTTATATATTGCAAAGATAGTCTCAGACTTTTGTTGGTATTGCGCAAATGTTTGTGAAACTCAAGCACCTCATGCTCTTCATATTGTATGAAAAACATTAAATTATCAGTGTAATTTCAAAACACTTTATTTTGTTCAAGTACATCCTTGATGAGCTCAAAATAAATGTCTCTTTCCTCATTCCTAAGGACAAATTAGTCTGTACAGTCTGTCTTTACAGCTTTGCTGTAACTCTAAAGTGTTTACCTTTCATACACTCCCCAAAGGTGAGTGTTGTGTCTCTCTTTGTGTCATGTGCATGAGTGTGTGAATGTACTTCAGACCGAGACAAAACAAGAGTTTATCTGCGTGTGCATGAACAAGACAGGCACATGTGTGTATGGTATGTGCAGCTATGCATGGGTGGCTGCGTGTGTTTACAGTGCAGGGTGGACTCTGAGGGATCACACGTCCTGCAAACCTTTCAGTGAGCAGAACATGGCTGCCACATGGTGTATTTCTGCCACATTTAGCAAATGGACACTGAAGTGCAGACCTCTGCCAATATCCACCACAGTCTCCTCACATCACTCCCTCCTCCTGCCACCGCCTTCTCTTCTTCCTGTCTTTTCTGTTCACTCTTGTCCTCCTTTTCCTTCCCTTTCTACTTCCTCCAGCTTTGAATTATTGATAGTGAGTAAAATCTGACGTTGTAAACTTTGTGACCATTCACCAAATCGGCCTCCACTTCTCACCAAGGGGGCTCGCCGAAGGGTAGGCAGTGTCTAACCACACACTTTTAATGTAATTGCCTGTAGGGTTCCTAGTAAATATTTAATTGTCTGCCAGTACAAATTAAAGACACAAGGCTTGAAGAAAAGGTTAGTAGGTTCGCTTGGGAAGATTCTCTCTACACTTTACCTGAGCTTCTAGATTCTTAAAAGGGCTTTACTGCTGCAACAGAATGATGGTTGTAGACACGCCTTCTGCTTCATTTAGCTTTACGTGATGAAACTATAGGCAGCAAACCCTCACACTGTGCTGACAGATAAAATCAGGCTTTAGTTGGCAGCTGGAAATGATGGTGTCCACATAGACAAAATGAGCTGTCAGATGGGGAGAGCAAATAATCGCATGTATGCATGTAATGAAGGCGATAAAAGAGTGGAAATTTTTGATTGAAAAAAGTTGAATGTGACAGTGAAGCAGTCAGCCAGACCTTGCCTGATCATCACAAGGTTTTAATGTTGGACAAGATTTCCAACAAGCCTGCATTGCTTGAAGTAGTTAAGTAAAAATGTATTTATATAGCACCTCACAAGATATAAAATCACAAAGTGCCTCACAAGAGCTGCAAGCAATGCATAAAAACAAGAGAAATTAAGAAGAAAAATCAGAAATAAAAAGTAATAAAAAAATTTAAAAAAATGCTGCTTTTAACTTTCTTTTTGGGCAAATTATCATATTTGCCACATAATTGGACATACAAAATCCCTCTGCATGCTAGTCCATGAAATCACAGAACCACACTGAATTCTCCACACCATTCATCAAGGATCAGGCTACATCCCAGCTACTTCAATGAGACCAGTCTTGAGCATAAAAACTGTTACTGACCACTTACTAGTGCATAACTTTAGTTATTTTAGAGAAAAGTATCCATGTATTATAATATCCTCCAATGTAATTGTAACCCCTAGGTTATTTCTGTTAAATAACTTTTGCACATTTTTCTTGTTTGATAGTAATTTTATTAATATGTATTGTTTAAGTATTTTGTAAATGTGAGTTATCTGTTTTTTGATTACCTTGAATGTTACATGAAAGTTTTGGAAACCAATGCTGCATGGGAAGGAAAAGAAAACCCAGCTTGTTATTCTGTCAAAGTTTTGAAATAGTTGTCTGTTTACTATTTGTCCCCCTGGAGACTGTAAAGGGTTTCTAATGCTCTGATTGGCTAGGGGGCTGGAGAAGCGCACTTTGGGAAGACAGGTTGGGCAAGCGCGCATTGGGAGTAGAGTCCCTCATTGTCCTGTCACAATGAGAAGATGGAAAAAAATAACATAAAAGGAGAGTTGTTGCTGTGCGCCTGTTCTGAGTCAGTTTGGAGGCAGACTAAGCTGCAGGAAAGCTGAAACAAAGGACTTCTGACGCTGAAGTGAAAGTCACATTGTCTCTGAGGAGGAGCTGCAGCTACAAAGTGCATCGCAGACTTTTAGAGTCTGGGTTAGGCGTGTCTTGCTACGTTACAATATAGACCTCAGTGCTCTCAGACAGGACTGTGTTGGAGTGAGTAAACTCACCTGTCTTGGCCACATTCCTCCTTGCTGCTCCACCTATGGGCCTACTCTTTCCCACGACGCCCAGGCCTACAACAGAGACTATCTTTTTATTTTTTATCTTACAAGTGATTAAGTAGGCCCACTACATTTCTGTGTAAAATGCCAATTTACCCTTGGTCATGATGTTGTTTCTAAACTTGTTAATTAAAGCTGCAGCGTTATGTTAGACGTCTTTAGCAGTTCAGTCATTTTCTTTACCAGTTACACTGTCATATATACAATCTTTTGCAGTTATACTAGTATTGCGTTTAAGTGTAATTAAGGAACCTAGGCCACTGTTTATGTCTTGAAAAGAAAAACAGTGTTACATAATAAGAGCACTTTTTCTATGGTTGAAAATTTCAATGAGTATTTTAAAAAGTATTTTAAAGGTCCCATATTATACATTTTTTCAACAATTTCATATTCTGTTCTATTCTATTCTATTCTATTCTATTCTATTCTATTCTATTCTACAGTCATTTAGCAGATGCTTTTATCCAAAGCAACTTACATTTGAGAGTAAGAACAACACAAGCAAGAATTCAAACAAGATGGGACATCATAATTAAGTGATAGTCAGACTGCTTTGAGTCCAGTTGGACCCGGGTGCTGTCATGTAGTGCTAGAGGCAGTGCATATAATTTTTATTTATTTATTTAGGTTTTTTGTAGTTTTTTGTAAGTCATTTTGTTTAAATACAATATCACGATTTCATCAACAATGTCAACTTGGGCATAAGTTCACGATTTCATCACACAATATCATCTTGGGCATAAGTGCACACAGCTTATTCAGTACTTGGGTGAGCCAAAGAGCTGGACAAATCTTTCTAACTCATTCTGTTGAGTAGAAGAGTTAAGCTAAGTGCAGAGATGCTCCTTAAACAGCTGAGTCTTTAGCTTGCTTTTAAAAGCGGATAAGGACTCTGCGGATTGCGGATTTGGTAGATCTTCCACCACCGGGGGACAACAGAGGAGAAGAGTCTAGCTACTGATTTTGCGCCACGTTGTGGTGGGAGCACTAGGCGTTTGTCGCTGGCAGAGTGTAACTGTCAAGAGGGAGTGTAGCTCTGGATTAAGGAGTGAAGGTAGATGGGAGCCATTTGGGTTATTGTTTTGTAAGCCAGAAGCAGAGCTTTGAATTTGATGCATGCTGAAACTGGAAGCCATTGAAGAGCGATTAGCTGCGGAGTGACATGAGCTCTTTTGGGCTGGTTGAAGACCAGACATGCTGCTGCGTTCTGGATCATCTGCAGAGGTTTAACTGACTTTGCAGGCAGGCCAGCCAGTAAGGAGTTGCAGTAGTCAATGTGTGAAATGACCACAGCCTAGACCAGGAGCTGTGCTGTGTGTTTAGTCAGGAAGGGTAGGTAGAGCAAATCGGCAAGATTGAGCAACCGAGACAACATTGTCCTTAAAGGTCAGCTGGTTGTCTACCATGACAACAAGATTCCTGGTAGAAGACGTAGGCACAAACCTGAGTCAAGCTGCACGCTTATCTGTGGCGGTAAGGAAGGATTGGCTGGAAAGACAATAAGCTCGGTCTTGGACAGATTTAGCTGAAGGTGGCGATCCTTCATCCATGCGGAGATATCAGCAAGGCACTCTGATATTCACACTGAGACAGTTGTGTCATCAGGTGAGAAAGAAAGAAAAAGCTGAGTGTCATCTGCATAGCAGTGTTAGGAGAAACCATGAGAGCTAATGACTACACCGAGTGAGGAGGTGTATAGTGAAAAGTGAAGAGGGCCAAGCACTGAGCCCTGAGGCACCCCTGTTGTCAGGGGTATATGGTTATCAGAGGTTCAATAACATTATTTTCAAAGTGTGTTACCCCAAATTCATCATCGGTCCTTAATTTCAGCCATTCCAAATGTGGCTCTAGTGAACTCTACTGAGAACGAGCTGTTTCTGTGTCTGAAAGCTTTAAATGTTCTCTCTGGGAGTGGATCTGGATTTCGCTGGCGCAAACTCAGTGATTTTAAATGGCAGGCTCAGCTAGCCGGGCGGGCGGGTTAATGACAGTCTCCACTGCCTGTTTTTGTTTCCCTTTGAAAGGTCACTGAGAGAACGATCTCAGACTCACCCGTTTTAGCAAACATTCGCTAAAAAGTGGAGCAAGCAGGTGAGAGAGGTGACAGAATTTTCTCATTTTTGGGCCTCATACACAGGCTATGAGGACACATATGACTGTTAGAAAACTTTTAGAGAGTGAATTTTGCATAATTTGGAACTTTTAATGAGTGCCCGATAAAGGGTTAAAAGCATCCACAGAGTTCACCAATGTCAAGTCCAAAGGAACAGCATTTCAGAGTCTGAGGGCCACTGAACAAAAGGCTCTATCTCCTTTAATTTTCAGCTTTGTATAGGGTACCATTAGTAGGCCCTGGTCACGGTGTGTTGATATCCAGTTGCTGGCGTCCGACACTCAGCATCTAAATTCAGCAGCAACATGATGTTTCAGACTGCGAAAAAAAAAAGTTGTGAAGTATGGTTTCTCAGCCTTGGGATGCTGCCGGGCAACAACAGTCTCAGGAATGTACAGAATAAATGTCACTGTGCGATTAAAACTAGTCAGAGCACAATATATATATATATATATATATATATATATATATATATATATATATATATATATATAGCCAGCTTTGAACAATAACAGGCAATTATGTAACACAACATTATCACCTCGAGTTTTGTTATATATTCTGTTGTGGTTCCTGCTCTGGTGTGTAAACTGCAATGTCAGGCTTTGCATGGCAGATTACTGATTACAACCAAAAGTGACTTGTAACTTGACTTGGACATAAGCTATAATACTTGGACACACAGACACACACACACAGATACATACATATATATATATATATATATATATATATATATATATATGGCAATAGTATGGCATTTCATTTAACCGACTGCCTGCTGACCCTGAACGACAGGCTAAATGGGTTGCCGTCATCAAACGGGATAACTGGAAGCTGTCAGTAATCTCTCAGCTGTGTAACAAGCACTTTGTCAGTGGTAAGTTTTGTCAATAAATTAAACAGTAATAAAATAGCAGTGTTTTCTCTGTAATAGAACTCCTACGTATGACATCAAGACATCCCTTAATTTTAACGTTATTTCTGTCTGCTGTTTTCTGACTCACCTTTGACATGAAGAGGAAATACTTTAAGGCATTTTCCACAGCTGAAGGTCTGATATGTTTTCTGACATGAAATATTAATAAGCCTTCAAAGGCTTGTAAGCTTTTAATTCTGTCCCTTTTAAGTGCTACTGTTAGTAGCTGTAAATGACGTTGGAAGCGAAATCAGGTAGCAATATCTCTCACAGTTGGTAGGTTTGGAGGTTTGTAAACCAGGATTTTGGACAATCACATTGGTCTTGAGCACCATCAAGCGCATATATATAGCTGCTAGCACTTTCCTTGATGAGAAACAACTGTTGCGGAAACTAGCAGTATTCCTGCTTGAATGATGTCGTTATCACCAGCATAAAGATCAAGCCAACATCATATGTATGTGCAGTGGGGAGCCCAGTGAGCAGGAGATGCACTTGGTGGAGCAACAGGTGGTATGCTATCATCATAGCACATAGTGCTACCCAACATCTCTATCATCCCTATATTTCTGGAAAATAATGTCTCTTTACCTCATTTTAAATTGTTTTATGTTTGGACCCTGCTTTAACTCGGGGGGTTAGGTTTAGGGTTAAAGCCACTTGAGGGCTTTAACAGGCTTTGGAGTCTCAGTGTCAAATGTCCCATCTTTACTAAATAGCATTATTTTAGTTTTGCTTAAATTTAATCATAACCTATTTCTGTCAAACATTTTTTTTTAATTTGTTCATTTCTGTTATGTAATGTCCTGTAATTTTTGTAAATTGCCTCCAGAAAACAAAATATTTGTGTCAGTAATTTTATATATATCCTAATGAACAGTTAAAAATTTTGGGCCCAACACTGACCCCTGGGGGACACCAAAGCAATGAAAAATGGCTATGTAAAGAACTAGAGGTGTAGTTTCGTCTGGAGTTTAGCATGATGTCACACACGGTATCTCTGTGTTAATCTCCAGCCCCGTGTTTACCAGCTGGTCTGGCCGTGTGTTCATGTACGTTCATGTGAATCACCGCTTCCCTATAAAAGGCATCAGCCAGAGAGCAATAGCAGCGCCTATTTTCAAAGTAAAATTTCAGAAAGCGAAATGAAACATAGATCAGAAGATGAACAGGAACTGATATTACCTCGAAAAGAAGCAACGGCTGTTGCCAAAGAAGCTGTCAGATAGAGAAAGGGAAATAACCTGGATTAACGTTGGCCTTGTAGAGGAAAGCACTGCGAGAGCTAAAGAAGTTACAATTTGACTTGAAGCTAGCTCTTCTCCTGGACAATAAGTAACAACATAAATGTTATAAGTTACTTCTACATGTTTCACAAAAAGATAACATTGTTTTGCTCAGTGTGTTTGCACTTTTGTTTGCAAACAAGGCGAGTGGGGGGAAGAGGTAGAGGAAGGTGTGGCTATTACACACTTTGTTTTGGTCTACAAGCAGCGTACAACAGCAAACCTTGTGGTGAAATGATTTAGCTTATTGCCCCTTAAATGATACATAACCATACCAAACACTAAGGTTGTCTATACATGGGAGCAGCTGACTGACTCTTCCAAACACCAAGTAAACAATAAGTAGGGCTCAAAATACACCGGAACATTTGAGGGAGACTTATTTTAGGGCGTGCACAGCGACTTAGCAAGCCCCATGCATGCACATATATATTAGTGCTCATAGCACAATTAAAAATATGGTAACAGCCTAAAATATCTCTGTTGCAGCTTGTTCAATTTGCAACGGGCAGAAAGAAAAAGACACCCACAGCACACAACAAACAATGCTGCTGTCCGTGGTGCAGAAGGAAACCATCATCTTGATCAACGGATCATTGTGTGGAAGATTTAATGAATAAATTAAATAACTAAATAAACACAACGCTGACAGTAATGCTATTCTGCTATGCTACATCTGGAACCTAATATAAAAAATTTAATTAGGACTCCCCCTTAAATTATCAGCTGAATGTCTTTAGGAGAGCTCCTTTGCTTAACAGGACAGCTTATATTTTTAATACTCCCAAGTTGTGATTGTACCTCAGGAAAATGCTGTCGAGACCGGTGACCTGTCCAGAGTATACCCTGCCTCTAACCTGCTAATTCCTGGGATAGGCTCCGGCTTCGCAGCGACCCTAAACTGGAATGAGTGGTATAGAAAATGGACGGATGGAAAATGTTGTCAATTAAAATTTGCACCATGCAGAATTTTTGTGAATAAGTATATATGAATTCCCCTAACCGCAACATAAACAAAGTTGTTTCCTGTAACATGTTGTGAAGCACTGTTTTTGTTTTTATTGGTTTGTTTTTGTTTGCTCTTCCTTTTTTTGGTTAACTTTGACATCCTAAACACCATGCAGTTTTATTGGTTAAACCAAGTCATAAAGAAAGTTAAAATTAGATCCAAGTTAGACATGAACCCCAATCTCTTGATAGGAAGTCCAACTAATTTACCTTTTAAAACACAAACAGTCACATTAACAGGCTGTTTTATTCTGGATTTATAAAACAAATATCTCATTGATAACTCTCTCCATCCCCAACCAGTCTAGGCAGATGGCTGTCCTTCCTGGTTCTGGTTCTGATGGAGGTTTTCCTCTCCACTGTCGCCTTGTGCAGGTCAGGATGGAGGATTGCATCAAAGGGAAGATTTGACCCAATCCATTGGTTTTTTTAGCTAGGCCATTATTTTTATGAATTGATTCATATGAACACAATTATTATAAATTGAGCTATTGTGGATCATATAATAGATTTGTTTTAACTAGTTTATAATTGGACTGTGTCTTTAAAAGATATGACTTTGTTGTGAATTGTTGTACAAATAAAGAACTGAACTGAATTGGATGGATTTCTTTGTTTCCTTTTTGTTTGCTTGTTTTTAAACTTGATTATGGGTACTTTGAAAAAAGTCTCAACACTTTAAAAGGTATTTCTTCCTGTTTCTTATTTATTTATTTAATTACTTTTAGGCCAAAGTTTGTTTGTTACTTATGCTGCTTCTTTTCTTCTTTTTTATATTTCGATATTCGTTGTCTGACCAAGCTGAGAGCTTCAAGTTGTACCTGAGAATGTGCACTGCATGCAGCATTGGCCCAGTCATGTATTTGATCATCATGTTTGTTTGTTTGTTTGTTTGTTTTTTTCTGATTTTTGTATTCCAACCAGTGTTTTCACACATGGTTAGTTTTTTATTCACAGTTTCTGTATTTTTTATGGTTACTGTTTTCATTATCTCCACCTCGTAATGGTAAGTCTCTTTCTCATCTCTTCTAATTTTTGTGTCTCTCCACATGCTGCAATTAGGCTGTTGATGGAAAAAAAGCAGAAGAAAAAAGAAAGTGCAAAACAGCGTGCAAGAAGCTAAGACAGGGAATAACAAAATGACAGAAAGACAGATAGTAAATTAGACAGAGAAAGAGAGAAGACATATTTTGGATCAATAGATTAACTGAGTGCTCATGTATTATGCATCGGAGCCCTGCAGCATTTTCACATAAAGGGAATGTTGGGCAGGATTGGCGTGTAAAAGCTTTATAACCGCGGGCTTGTTTACTCTGAGTGTACAAGGGGACCCCTGTCATGCTGAACTGAACAAAGATGAACTGAGATGAGGCAGGTTCTGCTTGGAAACAATCCTGAATCTGGTATGCAGACCAACATGCAGCCAACTTTTACCCAAACAAGAACGGTTGAAATTAAAAATAAAAAAACAACCTTCAACTAATATCTTTATTAAATTAATACATTTTCTGAAATTTCATTTCAAGGGTAAAAGATGGATGTAAGCCAGAACCTTTCTGGAACATAAAGCTCATGTTTCATTTGTCTGGCAGATTTTTCCAAAACCAACATAATACACACTTGGTTTTTACAGAAATTAGACAAATAACACGCATTTATATAATAAATATTTCCGTTCATATGTATAAAATGATAGACTTGTCAGCATTATGTCACATAATTGAGGGACCTTCTGTGTTGACATCATGTGCTATCATTACCTTCTCCTCCAAGGACTCCATATTAAATACACTTTGTCCATTTCATCAGCTCCACCTGTTCACCTGCTCGTTAACACAAAAATCTAGTCAGCTATTTACATGGCAGTGACTCAATTCATGTGGTCACGTAGATGTGGTGAAGACAACTTGCTGAAGTACAAACTTAGCATCAGAATGATAAAGAAAGAAGATTTAAGTGACGTTGAACATGGCATGGTGGTTTGAGTATTTCAGAAACTGCTGATCTGCTGGGATTTTCCCCCAAAACATATTTACAATTTACAGAGAATGGTCTGAAACAGAGAAAGCAGTTGTCTTGATGTGAGTACTGTTGCTGACCATGTCCATCCCTTTATGACCACAGTGTAGCATCTTCTGATGCTACTTCCAGCAGGATAATGCACCATGTCACAAAGCTCAGATCATCTCCACCTGCTTTCTAGGACATGATGATGAGTTCACTGGACTCCAACGGCCTCCACGGTCACTAGATCTCAGTCCAACAGAGCAGCTTTGTGATGTGGTGGGACAGTATTAGAAGGTGGACCTGATAAAGTGGATAGTGAGTGTCTATGTTGCTAATAAGTTCAACTTAAGTCATTCATTTCCAGTCCAGTTTCAGAAAACCAAGTACATTCAGTATCTGAGCCCAAAAAAGTAGTTTGGGTGTTTTTTTTTTTTTTTTTGTTTTTGTTTTGTTTTGTTTTTTTGTGGCGTGGCTCTATCCAACCAGAGCGCAGGTAAGGGGGTGACAGGTGGTCTGGTTCAGTAGGAGAAAACTAACCTAGCCAAAGACTGATGAGAATCAACAAAATGCTTACAAACTAGGATAAGACTCAGTGTGAAAGACTGATGTCTATGATCTGGCAGGAGTGTTGGTTAGGCTGAACAAGTAATGGGAAGAAGGACAAGGATTAGGAGACACATTACTACAGGGGGCACGGAGCAATTAGCATTACTGGTTTGTGTTATGGTTTCTCTATTCAGTGATCACTTTGCATTAGTTCTTGTGTCACCAACCCTTCATGCAGGGCTAAGTACTCTAACTTATTATCGCTGCATCTTTGCTAACCATGAAAACCCGTGTTCAGTTGAAGAATATGGCCAAGGACAACTGAGCTGCATTGACTGCAGGAGAGGATAGAAAGAGGCAGAAGATAATAAGAAGAAATCTCACCAAGTGAAATAAGGAATCCTCCAGCTGCTGAACAGCCAATCAGAATGATCTCTCACACCCAACATGCTGTGCTGAAAAGAAGCATTTCCAGGGTGCACCACTGCACATGCTGCTCCACACACAGGAAAGACAAGAAAGACACATGTTCACCAGAGCTCCAGATGTTTCCAAACGCAGATACTTAGAGAATAAAGACTTCACTTGAAGGACTCTTTAGACCATATTCAGCAAGTAACCTGAGTCCACGCCTTTGCCATGAATGTCAGCGTAAATAATTCTATCTAGATTCACTTTTACAATATCAGAGCTACGTCACCTGCTGATCTCCATCTCTCTTTTTTCCTGAACTCCACATTTCATGTACACGACATCCCAACAATTCACAGAGGGCAGAGCATCAAAGTGCTCAACCCTCTGAGCATTTCCCCAGAGAGTTGCCTCGCTCATTTCCATACATACAAAATCATCTTCTCTCCCCTGTACTACAAGAACAGAGCAGTCGAACAAAGGGAAAACAAGTAAACAAACAAAATGATGTATGATCATGTCACTGAGATGAGGGGGATTACATTACAATGTATGTAAATCAAATTAATGTTTTTTATTTTTACTGACGCCCCTGGTGTTTGAGACTTTAGGGACAAGCAGAAAAAGAGTCACAAATGCACAGAAGAGTTGTGTCGAAGCTATTTGAAGATACTGTGTGTGAAGGCTTCATCCAAATCTGAATTTGAAGACAAGAAAAAACATTTAGATGGATACATGAAAAATAAAGGAAAATATGAGCTGGAAGCTAGCTATAAATGCCTAATTACGAAAGTCACACAAACTTCTGTATATCTCACCCACAGGTTGCACTAGACTTTTTTATCGGCATCGTCATTTTGACTGACAGGGTCATAAAAATCTCATCATAATCTACTTTTACCCATCACTTTAATTTTTTATATGATAATAATTTAATATTCGATAGCATTTAATTTTCATTCATTTTGAATTAATATTCAGTCCAAACAAGCTGAACAGAAAATCCTCACCGTTCCATCATACACCAGGCAGACAAATACATGTAACGTCTTCTCACTGGCAGGAATGACCTGTAACTTTCTGTGTTTCAGATGTGAAGAAGCCTCTGACTGAACACACTCTGTTGTTTTTTTTTTTTTTCCTTTGGATACAAGATGAAGATGGGGCCAGTGTGTGTGGCCTGGTGTATTTCTCTTCGCAACTTTGCTGTTTTTCTATTGTTTTTATGGATTCTCTCATCTTATGTCTAACGCCAGTCGCTACTAAATCCACAACCAACTTTTGTTAAGTTGCCGGGATCTGGGCAGAATGGACATAGAAGGTATCCTCCACTATTCTCCGGGATCCCGTCCTACCTATGCTGTGGGCCAGGCCCACCCTCGCACAGAAAGAGCAGTCGCCGCAGAAGACACAGCGAAGGCTGGTGAAACTAGCACACTCCTCTGTGAATATTGGACCAGCTTGCCATTGCTACATCTCATGGCGTTCACCGGATCTAAGTATCTCCTGCCTAGTTCCCCTGGTTAGCTTGGATGCGGAAGTGTCAGACCTCAGTGACTGCGTCCTCGGCTCCAGCTCTGGCGAAGCTGGACTTGATGAATGCCAGATCATTGTCCAACAAGTCTTTCATTTTAAAGTATTTCTTTTTGTGTCAGGAGTTGGGCTCTCTATGTGACAGATATTAGGATGGTGGTCGGTGAGTCCTCTACTTTTGTTGAACTTTTGCCTCCTGATTGTGCCTACTTCAGCTCCTGGAGGGTGACAGGCCACGGGGGTGGCGTGACAACTGTCTACAGGAAAAAATTTGTTTGTAAACAAATATCGATGACACCGAAAGCAAGCTTTGAGGTGAATTTGTTTGAGCTGGGAATGGCTCCTCAGATGCTATGTGCTGTTGTTTACAGACCGCCCAAATATAACAAAGATTTTATCAGTGACTTTGCAGACTTTCTGGCTCATATAGTGCCGATATACAACCGAGTCTTATGGGCCGTCCCCATGATGCCGAATTGCCGGATTTTTCTGAAGTATTTCAGCAAACCGCCCATTCCCACAAAGCCAGGGATTAGCCTCCATGAAACCAACAATGTCTGAAGCTAGGTACCAAAGTGGATAGGTTTGAGTCCTTTACTGTCTGCTGTACTGTGTGGACAGCGTCAACGCACCACTAGAGGATATGACGTCAATGCGACGAATGAGCCGATTCCCAATCCCCCCTTCCTCAGGTTTTTAATGCTTTGTAGTTCAGTGTTTTTTGAAGAATAAGCTCGACTTCTTCATTAGTCCAAAGAAATGTTTCTCTTTTGCCTGGCAGTGAATCCTCAGCTATCTTCTCTTCTCTGCTTCCAATGTGAACTTCCTGCAACCCACATTAAGGCTTTATCTACGCATGCGTTGTTTTGCTCTAGCTTTGGAGTGTTACTCTTTAGCAGCCCCCACAGCCTTGTAGTATGTACTACAGCGGTTTGGACATAGCCTTAATTGTCAGCAATTTTAACATTCATGTGTGTTGCCTTGACAAGCTGCTGGCAAAGGGCTTTCTAAATCTCATTGATTCCTTTAACTTTGTGCAGTGTGCACACAGGAATGGGGGAACATGCTTGACCCGGTTTTATCTCATGGTTTTACTGTTTCTAATTTGAATGTGGGTGATGCTGTTTGTTCTGATCATATGCTTGTGGTTTTTTGATATCCCTGCTGTGTAAAATGGTTAAACCATGTATCTAGGGTCCGCAACTTTGTCGTATGTTTGATTCCTCCACTGCTGCTCGGTTTTCCACTGTATTTAATAAACACTTCTTAGAGACCCAGCTGGACTCTCAATATTGTGATATTGATGTTGACGCACTGTGTTCTCATCTTAATCTTATTTGTCAGGCCATTTTAGATTGTGTTGCTCCACTTAAAAGAAGAATCCTTTAACCCAACTGTGAACCTTGGCTTAATGAGGTAACTCGTGAGGCAAGATGTGCTTGTAGAAGAGCTGAGCGCAAAAAGGACAAGTTACAAGTGTCTTTCCAAATGCTAAAAGACAGCTGGCGTACATATAATAAAATCATGAAAGATGCTAGAACACGCCATTTCTCTGAAATTATAACATCCAACTGTCACAATCCTTGCGTCTTGTTTAAGACTATTAACCACAATTTTAATGCCTCTCAAACACCCTGCTTGAGGTTTGTGAGAAGTTTTCTTTGTCAACAAAATAGGCAGCACAAGGTCCCTTATAACTCTTTCGACTCATAACCCGTTCATTCCCCTTTTTGCCACTGCTGTTTTTAATACTTTTTAGCCTGTCAATCTACCCTTTTTGGAAGAACCGATAGGTCACAAGGACTGACCCAAGTACCCCAGGTCTAAGCTAGCTGAGGAAACATCCTTTGGGCCAAGCAACAGCACCTCAGTTTTACTGCCGTTAAAAAGAAGAAAGTTCAAGGACATCCAGGCTTTGATTTCTTCAATACAACATAAAAGTGGTAAGCAGTAAGCATTACTTTGCTTTAGGGGCATAAATCTGGCTGTCATCAGCATAAAAATGAAAAACGATGCCATGCTTTTGGAGGATAGACCCAAGTGGGAGGAGATAAAGGGAGAAGAGGAGAGGCCCAAGACCAGAACCTTGGGGGACACCACAAGTAAGCGGTACTGTGGATGATTCAGCACACCCAATACAGACACAAAAAGTTTGGTCCGTCAGGTATGATCTGAGCCACTGCAAGGCACATCCCTAATTTTTTTATTTAATTATTTTAATACTTAAATACACATTTAGCAGACCGATTAAACATAGACTATACAGACAGTAATGATTAATTCAGTCAGTTTAAATAAATCTAAATAAATTTTTTGACTGGAACTGAAAAAAGCAAATACCTTAAACCTCAAATATGGATATGGCTGAATATAAAAACCCTTTTGGATCCAAGGAACATATGTGTTGCTATATTTCATTTAATTCAAATTTGCATATTGAATTTGCTTCATAAACCCCAGCTGTCCAGTTCCAGTCCTGGATGGCAGCTGTTCTGCAGGTCTTAGATGTTCCCCAGCTTCAAAACACTAGACTCACAACAATGGTGTCAGCAGGCTTATGCAGGACTTGACAACAAGCTGTCCATTTAGTTTGAATAGGGGAAACATCTAAAACTTGCAGGACAGCAGTCCTCCAGGACAGGTATTGGACAGCCCTTTCAAAACCTATGTCACTTTGCTCTGCCACACATGAGTAAAATTGTGCTGGTGTACCGGCCCTGTATTTTTAGATGTAAGTTTGATTTTGACATTGGTAGGGACATGTAAGTGGCCCACAGAGGCCCCTGCAAGCCAAATGTTTTTGTACTTTTGTTAGATGTTTATTTGCAATATCATGCTTTTGAGTGGATAATAAATCTGAACACAAAAGCAAAAGTTTATAATACAAAAGCCGAAGAAAAACACCACTTAAATTCATCACCTTAATGAAACCTTGAAGGAAAATGTGTTTATTAAAATATAGAAAACAAACTCAGTGATAAACCATTGTTACACAGCACATCTAGTTGTTGGAACAGAATATGACAAGTATGATTTATATTAAAGGTAATTGAATAAGTACCAGTGTAGATAGTACACAGTTTTTCCAAGAAAAACTTGCTGACACAGAAGTTTGTTGCAAATGTTTTCAAATATATTTATTCAAAACTGTTTTGTGGGGATTGATGAAGATGGTGACAGAGTGATGATGATCGTGGCTACAGGAACTAGATAAAAAGGGAAAAATTTCCTCAATGAGACAGGAAGAGAGACAGAAAACCGATGAGATTAATATCAGAGCTGGATTCCCTGCTTCTCTTTCCTCTTCATTTAGTAAAATATTAATAGCAAATGCCAGGGGTCATTTGTGTTTATTCCCTCTGATTAAGATCAGTTGCTCATTGGCTGATCAGTCTGCTCTTGTGCGTGTGTGTGTGTGTGTGTGTGTGTGTGTGTGTGTGTGTGTGTGTGTGTGTGTGTGTGCATGTGAGTGTATTAAATATGGACGTGATTTCAGGCTTCCCATTTGGCTGAAATCAGATTATGAGACTAGACAAGTCAGAATGTAAGGATAGCTTTGCAGAATGGCCCTAAAATTTTAATCAGAGTGAATGTATAATACTGTGGAGTTACAGTATTTTACATATCTGTTACAGATAAGCTCATTTCTCCCCTAATGAAACAAGCATGGGTGGGAGTGAAACAGAGTCTTTGCTGAACTCCAGAATTTGAACGTGCTCTCCAGTGCGTGCTGCAGCTTCTGGTTAATCACTGTGAAATATTAACATGCAGGATAAAAAATTCAGCTTTCCTCTGACACTGATCCATACTGACTCCAAGGACCCCAGAGAGGATATACCAGCACTTGTTATTTTGTTTTCTACTGAAATATTTTGACATGTCACATGGATCATGATTGGTTTCCTGACTATATGTTTTTTTTGTGAAACATAATGAATCCCTGATGTTTAGATTTTTATCACCATCAGGTTCAATTCAAATTCAAGTTGTTGAATTTTGGCCCAGCACTGCAAAGACTTGTTAAACAGGTACTCACTTGTCAACAGGACCTGCTGCAAGCAAAGATAACCTGTAAATGTGTTTTCTAAGCATACACATTAATGTCAACCCTTTTTAACTCCCGACCCTAACCGTGTGAATAATGAACAGAAGAATGCAATAATTTGAAAAGTGAAAACATTGTGGAAAACTTTTGCAGTGTGTCTTCAAGATGTCTTATACTGCATAAGATAAATTATACTGTAATAAAAGGCTCTTAGACAACAAACTGATGTGAAGAGTCACTGCTACAGGAGGGACGAGGCCGATGTGAGGCTCTGGTGGATCTCCTCACAATGGTAGTGAACAGTACTTGAACACAACATGAAATCTGCTTTAAACAGTGAAAAGGGGGATTTAAAACATCTGTTGCATAGTAAGTATGGATGTGTCTGTTTGCATAGCTCTGAGCAGCCAGAGCCTGAAGGATTCTGAGTCATTTTTTAACACAGACAGACAGACATGCAGTTCTTCATAAAGCTAACAATGCAGGGCCTGCAAAGCTACTTGTTGTTCAAATGTAGATTAGCTAAAAATAAATCTACGCTGGGAAGACCCAACTCTTGCCAACAAGAAACAGGATAAAACAGCAGAAATGTTGTCCTCATGAGGACAAAAGTGTCACCTTCACAACATTCTCTCTAACAGCTTTGCATACTTCAAACCCTCAGTTTTACAAAGTCAACTTTCTACACAAAACTACAGAGATTTTTCTGATTTTTTTTAGAGTGAAAAGCAACAGAAATAAAAATCAAATGTGCAATGTATCACCAAAGTAGTTTACCTTGCCGTGTGATTGTGGTTTAGATGTATTTAGCCATTGTATCAACTTGATTGATTCACTGAGGTGATTATTCAACCAGAAACACTGAGAAAAAGCACAAAACAAGAGGACATAACTCAAAGATGCTATGTGGTTTTCCACCTTCCTTAAGTCTAAAAACCTTTTGTGTTTCTGCAAAATATGTGAATGTTGTCTATATAGACACATAAATGTATATATATATATATATATATATATATATATATATATATATATATATATATATATGTGTGTGTGTGTGTGTGTGTGTTATTCAAGCTTTAAGAAAACACAGTTACTAATTTATAGTTGTGCAACAAAAGTCCCTTTTCCACCACAGGAACTTATTTGATTTACTTGGGATTTTAAAAAAAATAACTTTAATGCATTTCCACTAACTTTACCCCAGGAAAAAACTTTCCCTCACCCCCAAACCCTCCCTGAAAAAAGGACCGAGTACAGAGTTAGGACTCAAGAAATTGTTGAAGGGCAGGGCTGTGTGCCAAAGAGCTCTTATTGGTTGAACATCTTGTAGAGTTCTGCACTTACATGTAAAAGCCAATGTGCAGCTTCTACTATTTTTTCCTTCTACAAACTTAGCTCTGTAAGGTCACACTGTAAAACTGTTTTCTTCATTAAAAATAGTGAAATGAAGCTTTAAGAAGAGGACAGACAACAAGGTCCAGGATCTTTTGAGCTCATTGTCATAGAGCATCTGAAAGAAAAGCCGACAAGCTGGCAGAGATGAATGTAGGTCACACACAGAAACATATTCAAGGAAAATTAAATAAACTAAAACAGGTTTAAAAGCCAAAGGACCACAACAACTGAAGTGGGTCCAACCACCGTGCCAACAGTTGGTTTCTTCTTGATCAGAATATGATTTCAAGAACTTTACAGTGGTAGCTCACAGTGTGCATATTTATTACAGATTCCAGTTTCTCCTTAATAATGTTAAATTCTGTTAAAATCTCTAGGGATGCATAGCTCTGCTGAGATCTGAACATTCCAGCCCACTTAAAAGAAAACTTGACAAAATTAGATGAAACCCTGTCTCTTATCAAAACTCACATTTAACCCTTTACAATGTATGCCTTTAACAGAGAGACAATGGAGAAATTTGTTCCGTTTGATGCTGAGATGGTAAATAAAACTGTTTTACAACTAAGTACAACCACAGGCATTTTAGATTCCATCCTCACTTCCCTTTTGCATCAGTTTGAGGCTCCTATATTGAGGAACTTCTGCAAATCATACATTGCTTTATTCATGTGAGGATCTTTCCAGTGGCTCTCAAGAAAGCAGCAGTTAGTCCTCTTCTGAAGAACAATTTGGATGCATAATTTCTTAACAACTACAAAACAGTGTCCAATCTTCCATTTTTAATAAAAATGGTTGAATGTTTGTATAGTATGACAACTTGTAATATTTGAAAAATTCAAGTCAGGTTTTAGAGCATGACATAGGATACAGAGACAGGTCAAGATTGGTCAAGATTTTAAACAACCTCAGAACCAACGTGGACCAGAAGAAACTGTCTATGCTGTGTTTTTTACCCTAATGTAGCCTTTGATACTGCAGGTCACTCCATTCTTTAAAACAGACACATGGTGATTGGACTCTTGGGCACATTTTGTTTAAACTGGTTTAAATCATATCTCAGTGATAAAGGTTTATTTGATGAACATCTACAAACTGAGCTACGGTGTCCCACGGGGCTCACTTTAACAGTATCCTAGAAATCAAACCATGAATGGCAGCAAACTTCCTCCAGCTCAGACAGGACAAAACTGAAGTTTTAGTTCTTGGCACTGGTTTGAAAAGAGAGAACCTAAACAACAAACTTTGAATTCTGGCAATAGAACCACAGGAACACGTGAGAAACCTCATGATCATATTTGACTATGAACTTAGGTTTAACAGTCACATCAAGACATGGTCGTAGCTACCACAGAGTACACAGAGGTCTGGGACTCTGTATTTTCCTGCTGTGTATGTAATATAATTAATAAAAATTAATGCTTTTGAGCTAGGTAATTATCTGAGAAGACTAATTAGCAGTGATGTGTGGATTGATATTGAAATATTGATTCCTCCCATACCAACTATTTATCTTCTAGAACTGGTTTTCAGAATAAATGTTATTCTTATATTAATAATTATCATTAACATGAACACAGTGGAAAGAAACTAGGATAGGTAGGAACTGCCTCTTCTTCCCTCTTCCCTTGTCATATGTGAAATAGCCTTGCTTCCACACACCGCTCAGTCACTGATCAGGGATCAGTCAGTCTGAAGAGCTGTCATATGACGAGATATGTCAGCTCCACAAACAGCAACAATGTGCAGTTTGGTGTGTGAGGAGAACACAAAGCTCCTTAAACATCTAAAAACCAATTAGAACACAGAGGCAGACGTGATGAGGTTATGATGAGGTGATCTGAAGAAGAGAAGGACAGGTGCTGCTATAGGGCAAGAAAGACGTCACTCCGGAGTCTTTGGGTGCTGCAGGCAGGTACTATCAGGTACTACCTAGGTACCATCAGGTACAATCCAGGTACTATCATGTACTACCCAGATACTATCAGGTACAACCTAGGTACTACCAGGTACAATCCAGGTACTATTAGGTACAATCCCAGTACTATCACATACTACCCAGGTACTATTAGGTACCATGTTTGAGACATGTAACGCTGTCGCTGATTATTAGTAAAGTCGTTTCCATCTGTCGGCCAGGTCTAGAATTTTGTGTTGATAATCGAACAACAGGAAATCCTTGTAATCTTAAAACTAAGGCTTCCTATTTTCTTCAAATGTGCAGTAATAAATATGGTTATCATATGTCATATCATCAGCTTGGAGTAATAACTTAGTATGGACATAGTAGACATAGTAATATGTCCCTAGAAAAGGTTGTCTGCAGAATAAATCGATCCATAGGCCAGTTTACTTTAAAATATTCAGTACTGGGAATAAAACAGTCACTATGAAAAAAACAAAAGAACTAAAAAAGGGAAAAAAAATTTGATAAGATAGAAAATAACATCAATCAGTCTCCATTGGATGGATGGATGGATGGATGGATGGATGGATGGATGGATGGATGGATGGATAGATGGATAGATGGAAAGATGGAAAAAATGATAGATAGATAGATAGATAGATAGATAGATAGATAGATAGATAGATAGATAGATAGATAGATAGATAGATAGATAGATAGATAGATAGATAGATACATACATACATACATACATACATACATACATACATACATACATACATACTGACCAGTTCTGTTTTTTTCCTGTTATGCCTTCCACTAGTTGTAACTTTTCAAGTGTGGGATTACGATATGTTGACGTAATGACAGTTTGGATGCTGGACTCAGTTCAGACAGTTGGAAAACTGGATCAACAATAAATTTACATTGCAAAGTAAAACTAGAGCTTTGGTCTGATTTAAACTTCCTTAATGCACCAGGATCTGTCTTCAGAGCCAGAACATTCTTTCATTATTCTAACAGAACCATAAATGAATGAATGAATGAATGAGTGAATGAATGAATGAATGAATGAATATACTGTATGTGTGGATTGTAAAAGAGGGTATTCAGGCCTCACACACACCTCAGGGCTCCAGCTGGTGCGGGCTTGGTGGGGGTCTTTGTGTCCAATGCTCCCCCCAGTCAGTTGCCTGTCCAGCCCCCCAGTTCCTCCGTCTCACACTAACAGGATTAGACGACGAAGGTGCTCGCTCGGCAGACCTCAGAACGTATGTGAATGTGGTAAACAAAGAGTTATAGAGGTGGTCTCTGTGTGTACATATGTGTATGTGTGTGTGTGTGCGTGTGCGTGTGCGTGTGTGTGTGTGTGTGCGTGTGTGTGTGTCCTTATTGGGAAAATGCTCTCTCGTGCAGTTAGTAGTGGCAGATCCCGAAAGCTTTGAGATGGTGGCCTCAGGGGAGTAGAGACCCCAGGAGGAGTTTGTCTGTTTTTCTT
Organism: Melanotaenia boesemani; assembly: GCF_017639745.1. Taxonomy (NCBI): domain Eukaryota; kingdom Metazoa; phylum Chordata; class Actinopteri; order Atheriniformes; family Melanotaeniidae; genus Melanotaenia; species Melanotaenia boesemani. The sequence continues at coordinate 28,671,279 of NC_055696.1, read as the reverse complement.
CAGCCTTGTGTCTGCAACTATGGTTGTGTGTGTGTTTTGCTTTATATGTTTGAGAAATTAAACTATTATCTTAAACTGACAAAGCTGTTAGTAATCTGTGCTTGCTTAGTAATGATTTTAAGTTTGGTGAATATATAGAAGGATTATTAAATGATCCCATCATTTCAATCATCATGCAATAAACATTGGAGAAGAATTAACGACCTTCATAGTGTGTGTGCAGAGCAGGTCCATCTCTTGCCTTTGGGCTCTGGGTTCTGGAGAGGCCTACCTGTCAATGTAGGACGCATTGGGAGGGCCGGTGCTCTCATTACAGCTACAATGAAATAATTATGAATGCCGCGCAGAGACCTCATCACAAGAATATCTATTGTATTATTTATTCAGCCTGTCCCCTGGTTCAGAGGGAGAGAACACATATAAACTTCCAGCCTCGCTGCTCTCCTCTTCATTCACGCTCCTGTTTGCTGCTCAAAGAGGAGGATCATTGCTCACGCTCTTTTCCAGTTACTTTTTTTTTACTTCAGCAGCATCTCTTGGGCCCTGTGACCTTGTAAACATTTTTTTTTCTTCTTTCTGTTGTTTTCTTTTGCAACAAGTGGAGCAACCCACCGAGAAAGGAAAGGGTATTCAGGATGTTTTATTGTCTTTTTAAGGTATCATTACTCTGCAATATGGATTATTTGAACATATATGGCATATTTCTACAGTTCCCTGATGGCTGGTGGTCATTTATACTCTGCTCACCGGATTCACAGAAAAAATAATGTTGCATTATGACGGCTGGACAACTTTCCCAGGTCTGTAAGGAGAAACTTTTCAGAGCACAGCCGGTCACAGAGGACAACACTGCAGCAACAGCATGCCTGCTGCACAATAGGCCCCATTCAGAAGCAGCCCTGGATGTGGAGGTGGTGCAGAGGACGATGGATAATAAAAAGGGAGAGAGACAAGAGAGGGCTGCAGAGTGGCTGCAATGACAGCTGCATCATAGGGATCAGGGGGGCGGCGCCGCCTGGGGCATGCCAGGTGAGTGATGCTGCTCCCCGGCTGACGGTCTGGCTGCTTGGATGGAGGCACTCAGCAGTTGCTAATTACAGTGTCGCTGATTGGCTGGTCGGTCGAAGGTGCTGATCAGATGGAGCAAACACAAATATACAGCTACAAAACTAGGAAGATTTGATTTGATCATCATGTTAAATTTCACACTGAGAAAGCAACAAGACAAAAATGTATTTTTTTAGAAAACAGGTGAGATGACAATGATGAAATAAAACTAATGAACAGTAATGGGTTAGCAAAAGCTTTCTTTTGGTATTCCATAGCAACCAGTATAGTGGTATTTTGGCTGTTTTAAATGCAATAAAGCTCATACTTAGTTCCCAATAATATGAGAGAAATCTTTGACCAGTAATGTAAAAAGTTATTATATTATTAATTGGTATATTGACCAAGCATGAAAAGTATTTACTTTGAAAATGTAAGTAGATAATGTAATAATCGATTACCATTTTTTGTGTAATTTGCTCTTGAAAAATAGGTGCGATTATTTTATTGACAAGTTACATTATTGACTTTACTACATTTAAAATGCCAAACTCTTTACATTATAGACCCTAATTACATAATTGGTTGCTACAGCCCCGAACCAAGATGATTCAGAGATTTTTTACCACGTTTTTTTTTTTTTTTTTTTAAACATTCTAGTCAATGAAAAATGTCCTAAACCAAACAGTAGAGCAGACTGTTAAGAGTTAATTCAATAGCTGAGATCAGTTCTCTTCTGAATGGGTTAACTGCTTGGCGATGCTCACATGTTCAGGTCTAATTGGCTTTTGAAAATTCTTCTCAGTGGGATTGATGGCCAGCAACCCCATTTTAACATTCAGTTTAATATTAAGTTCATATTTTAGGAAACATAAAACAAGACATAGACATGTTAGGCAGCAGTTGGTCCTGCAGTTTTTTTTTTTTTTGTTTTTTTTTTTGTTTGTTTTCTGAAAAGAGCAACGACACATTTGATGACCTAAAACCAGAATTTATCTGTATGAAATTACTCTCTCATCATCAGCTAAGGTTCGAGGCTCCACATTGTGGAGGTTTCATACTTAACACAGGGAACTTTTATCTTTTCTTTTTTTTTTTTTTTAACTAGTTAAATCATTGAAGTAATGTGATTTACTCCTGTTGTGTGCATTTATATGCAAGTATATGTTTATACTGATCTATATAAGCAGAAATCACATTTGCATGTAATTAAGGCATGTTTTTAATTATTTTGATTTGATGATTTTATCATTTACAGTTCATGATAATCCTGTCAGACTATTTCAAAGCAGTGTCTAATCATCAGTTTTTATAAGTGATAAATAAATAATGATAAATTCTTCCACCAAACTTTTTTGCTGCTGTTTTTTGTTTTATTTATTTATTTATTTGCTCACGACTCCTTTTACAACTATTTGTTTGTTCCGCTCCTTCGTTGTCTCCTCGACGCTGCTACAACAGTCTGAGTTCTGCTCACTGAACACCATGAGCGAGCTCCATCAATAATGCAATATGTTTCAATGGTAACAGCCTGGCAACCGCGGGTGCAGCACCTGTATACTGTATGGATGGGAGTGGGAGTGAACAAGAGAGAAGATTAAGATTTTGAGAAATATGAGCAGAGCGAGTGGATGAGAGAAGAAGGGATGATGAATGAGGTAAAGAATAGGAAGATAGACAGGATGGATGGGAGGGTTGGACTCTAACAGATGTTTTTCTGTAGTTTTCTATGTCTGCAAGTTGTTGTTATCTGATTGAACAAGACAAATAAAACCAGAACAGCAGATTAGATGGTTGTTTGACAGACTGTTTGGTGGCTGGTCTCCCATCTGCTTTCCTCGGTATTCTGAACAAACTTCACCATAACATCAGTACTTGCAGCAACAGTTGCTGGGTGGGGATTTTACTGTTTCTGTTAATGTAACAAACAGATCCTCTCTGGGTTCTTTCATGTAGTTTCACTGATACAAGTTTAATTTGAGTTCACATTACAAGAGAACCAAAGTCAGAGTATCCCTGCAGGGATGCAGCTGCTTACAGTCTAACAGTCCTGCTGTTCAGTCGTGATTACTGGGAAACCGAGGTGGAATCTTGATGGCCCTCCTGTACACTCATGTTCTCACCATAACTTTTCATAAAGAATAATGACAAAGGAAATCCCTCCATCATCAGCCTTCATCACATGGTCCATGCTTCTTGATATCCATTGTTCTTGTCTCTGAAACTCTAACCACAGTCAATCATAAGAGGTGAAGATTTTCCTGTTACCTTCTTAGTATTTTTTAGACTGAGATGAAACCTGCATGGCCATAAATAAACATGATAGATGCCTAAAATCGATATAATTTAATCATAAAAATTAACCCTAAAATACCCATCCCCCCAAAAAAGAAAAAGATGTCAGTCTTAATCTATCCGTATAGTCTGTGACTGAAACTTAAAGAACATAATTTTTTCTAAACCTTCCTTCTCTTTTGCTTTCTTACTGTGTCCAGAAACTGGAAGCCCACTCTAATCTTGGTGCCCACTATGTTTGTGAGCTTCAAAAAAACTGACTATCAAGTTGATAATGAATGGTTCAGAATTTGGTTATAAGCAGTAGCTTTTGGTTATGGTGAATGTTCAGGCTGATGGGGGTTAGGTGAGGGGCATTAGGTGAACAGCAGGCCCCCAGAAAGACATAAAAACAAGGATGTGTGTCCAGCGGTCAGTTAAAGCGTCTCTTGCTGTGTTTAAAACATTCATCACTCCCCTCCTCCCTGATTTGTAGCAGTAAATTATTTAACCCTCACCTGTTTTTTTCAGTTATTCACATAGTTGCTTCTTTTTCTCATCCTTGGTTTACATGTTGATCTGAAAAATTGTTTTGTTAGTTTCTGTCGTCTTTGCTCTGACCTACTGTCATCATCACTCATCTTCAAAGAAGATGGTCCAAATCTGGAGAGTAAACTTATTTTTCTATTTTCATTTTTATCACTTTTAACTTTGCTGGATGGACTTTTGATTTCTGTTGAAGAGCAAGAAAAATTAATCTTTTCATAAATGGATTGTTTTGTGTTGTGACAGATGACTTACTTCCTTATTAGCTATTCATTTCTCCCAGTTCCCCCAGTGAAACATCTCTACCTCTGACAGATAGTGGACTGGGACTAGTCAGACTCTCTCCTCTCTCTCTAGTGGGTAAGGACTCCTTCTTCCCCTCTTTTCTTCTCTAAAGCATGATTAATACTTGATGCTGTGATGATAGCCATCCCCTGTACGAGAGCGCTTTGGTGGATGCTTGAGACTGATGGGAAATGTCACTCCTTGTGTATCTTTGTATGTGTGTGTGAGGGGGTATTATACAACTTTGTCTGGGTGATTAAGGCCACATGTTATTGATTGGCAGACTGCTTGAAGTGCAGCATCATCATAAATAATTTCTCTGCCTTGCAGAATAAACTATCACCTTTGTTGGCTGCCCTGACAGTCTTCTATTGAAGAGGGGATGCATTTTTTATGTTTTTACTTGACCTTAATTTAAGCTGTACAAGAGCAATTTCTTATTTACGAGGTCTGAAAGAAATCAACAGATGTGTAAACCATTTATGGAGCTCAGTACATGCACATGTATAGTATATGTATTCATTAAATATCTCCACTACTGCTGTGATTGTTTCAGACTCTGCATATTTAACAGTTGTATTTTCTAACCTAATTATGACCACCAAGATAATAAATATATGCCTCCCCAAAATCTCCCTGAAGTCCTTAAATACCTGTTTACCAGTGTTTGATTATTTCTTTATTATTATTATTATTATTATTATTATTGCATTCATTTAAATTTCAAATAAGCACGCTCAAAAATTTTAATGCTTCCAATCAAGATGGTTGGAAACATCTTGGTCATCATCCAACCAGAAAATCATCTCTAAAAATGCAACACATCCAGTCTGGAAGCAGATGGGCTACAGCAGCAGAAGACCACGCCGGGTGTCTCCTGCCAAAGCCAAGAACAGGAAACTGAGGCTACAATTCACACAGACCCACCAACACTGGACAATAGAAGATGGAGAAACATTGCTGGTCTGATGAGTCTCCATTTCAGCTCCACATTCAGATGCTAGGCTCAGAATTTGGTGGAAGCATCATGAAAACATGGATCCATCCTGCCTTGGATCAACACTTCAGGCTGCTGCTGGTGTAATGGTGTGGGGGATATTTTCTTGGCCCACTTTGAGCTCCATAGTACCAGCGTGGCCTGGTTTAACCACCACAGCCTACCTGAGTATTGTTGTTGACCATGTCCATCCCTTTATGACCACAGTGATACATCTTCTGATGCTACTTCCAGCAGGATAATGCACCATGTCACAAAGCTCAGATCTTCTCCAGCTGCTTTCTAGAACATGACACTTCATGTTCACTGGACTCCAATCCTCCACAGTCACCAGATCTCAGTCCAGTAGAGCAGCTTTGAGATGTGGTGGAACAGGAGATTCTCATCATGGATGCAGCCGACAAATCTGCAGCAACTTTGTGACGCTGTCATGTCGATATGGAGCAAAACCTCTGAGGAAGGTTTCCAACACCTTGTTCCACCAATCACACCAAGAATGAAGACAATTCTTGAGAAAAACGGGTACTATAGGTGAACCTGATAAAGTGAATGTAAAAGTCTGATTCACACCAAAAGTAACAAGAAAATCCAACATAATCCAATATAAGTTTAAATGAGCTTATATTTATTATTGTGGATTCAGCATTTTCAGACATGTATGTAAGTTTGAATTTTATATAAAAAGTAAGTTTTGAATACTTTATCTGTGATTTATTAAAAGTAGTGGCTGACACTGGATGCATCAAGTCAGTTGAAAGGGCACTTTACAAAGGGGAGAGAGAACAAACATGTTCAGAAAAAAACAAACTAACCGCTCACAGAGGAAGAGCCCTAAAGAAGAAAATGGAAACACTGCCGAGGGGAGCCCGAATGGCGGATGAAAGCGACCAGCGAAAAGCGTCTCTAAGCGTTTTTTTTGAGTGTGAAGTCGGTCCCTCCGTCCTTCTGGGGTGCTCTGCTGGTAGTTTGATGCCTTTGACACAACCTCATCCATATTACATAATCTTTACCATGAGCTCTGATCGCTCCTCATGGAAACATAAAGAAGCACAGAGAGGGGACATGGGGGTGGGGGGTGGACAGGAAATGAAAGAAAATGATGGAAGAGACCAAAGGAAGACTTGATAGGGAATAGAAAGCAAAACTGAGAGGGAAAGAAGAAGTGAGGAAAAATAAAAAAGATGTGAGCAGCAGGGGATGGCGGAGAGAAGGAGAGGAAAGGGGGAGATGAAGAATGTGATGGGGGGATGAGGAAGATGACTATAAGAAAAAGGAAACAAGAAGGAAATAAATGAAAGAAACTGAGATGTTTTTATGTTAAATGACACACCCAACTCTTGAGTCATTTTTATGTTCCCCCCACGCCTCCATCCCACTCCCATCAACCTCCTGTCCCTCTGCATTAGGAGATGCCTTGGGGCATGCGAGGCAAAGACATACTAAGAGAGTGAGAGATAGAGGAGTAGAGGAAGGGGGAGTTCAGTCTGTTAAAAGCTGTCTTTTAAATAAAGTTAGCTGAGGGAATTATTATTCGTGGGAGAGATGGTCTGTTTTTACACCAAAAGTGTTGTGATTGAATAGGAATAAAATGAATATACCTGCTACAACAAACCAATTAAAGCTTTGGGTTGTTTTTCATTGCTGTTCTGTGAATGACAACATGCTGGTCTGGTCCACCTCCACCTCCCAGACGACCGGTGTGTCTCTAGACAACATAAGGGGATGGCCTCGCACTGCATCCTGCAGGCTGGGTTTCTGATGATCACCACTCTGAGATAATCAGCTAAGGTTTATATTTTTTATTGGATGTCGAGGAGCTAATTTCAGCCCCACACAGCTAGACAAAAAAAAAAAAAAAAAAAATGTATACCGCAATAAATCACGATAAATTGCATTGTTATGTGCAAAATAATGAATTCTAAAGCAGTGTCAGCCTTTTTCTTTTTTTTAAGTCCTGCAATTTCAAAGTTCAGTAACTTTTGGTTAAAAACAAACTGCACCAGCAGTTTTCTCTTTACACAGACAAAACATTTAAAAAAATTATCTTTTTTCAAATGAATTTTGTAAATGTTGTTAAATCTTGTAAACTAAATCATAACTAGTTTGTTCTATTTTTGTGTTCTCCAGTATTTTGGTGAGAGACATTTATGTAAATTACACTTACTAGTGGTTGAAGTCTTTAGTTTTTTGTATTTTTTTGGACTACAGTAATGAAACAGTCTGAGAAAACTGCATCTATTCACAAGCTTACAGCTTTAAAACAATGCATTTATTTTTATGTCTTATATTAATATATTTTAGTTATATTCTTTTGGTTGTGTTTTTGTGGTGTTCTGACTATTTTTTTAAACATCAGTATCTATAGTATCAAAAAAGTAATAAACACCATCCTTAGTTTCAGTATTGAGTTGGAAACTTTAATGAATCGACCACCCTGGTGTCCATTTAAGCTTAACTGTAAAGTTTAAGAAAATAAAATGATTGGTTACATGGGCAAGAAATCTGACAAGGGATTGAAATGGCTGTCATCACGTATTAGTGTTTGGGTTGAGCCAAGCTGAACCAGGGTTGTGTGGTCGTCACCACGTCCAGCTCCACCAGCTCTCCATGCTGTTCACATACTCTGACCTCAGCTGGGAGTCAGGCTGATGCTGGGGCTGATGCCAGGAGCTGGGGCTGATGCCTAGAGCTGGGGCTGATGCCGGGAGTCTGGCTGATGCTGGGGCTGATGCCGGGAGTTGGGGCTGATGCCGGGAGCTGGGGCTGATGCCAGGAGCTGGGGCTGATGCCGAGAGCTGGGGCTGATGCTGGGAGTTGGGGCTGATGCCTGGAGCTGGGGCTGAATTGGGGCTGATGCCGGGAGTTGGGGCTGATGCCGGGAGCTGGGGCTGATGCCAGGAGCTGGGGCTGATGCCGAGAGCTGGGGCTGATGCTGGGAGTTGGGGCTGATGCCTGGAGCTGGGGCTGAATTGGGACTGATGCTGGGAGTTGGGGCTGATGCTGGGGCTGATGCCAGGAGCTAGGGCTGATGCCAGGAGCTGGGGCTGATGCCGAGAGCTGGGACTGATGCTGGGAGTTGGGGCTGATGCCTGGAGCTGGGGCTGAATTGGGACTGATGCTGGGAATTGGGACTGATGCTGGGAGTTGGGGCTGATGCTGGGAGTTGGGGCTGATGCTGGGGCTGATGCCGGGAGCTGGGGCTGATGCCTGGAGCTGGGACTGATGCCGGGAGTTGGGGCTGATGCCTGGAGCTGGGGCTGAATTGGGACTGATGCTGGGAATTGGGACTGATGCTGGGGGTTGGGGCTGATGCTGGGGCTGATGCCGGGAGCTGGGGCTGATGCCTGGAGCTGGGACTGATGCCGGGAGTTGGGGTTGATGCTGGGGCTGATGCCGGGAGCTGGGGCTGATGCCGGGAGCTGGGGCTGATGCTGCATGACGGCCGAACCTTTTGCGTGTGAGTTTGGACAGGGGAAGGGCCTGAGGCCGCACCCGCAGATCATTAAGAAGAACAGTGTGGGTTTTCATGTCAGCATACAAATGTCTCCAATGACACCAGAAAAAGTTGCTAGATTTGTTGCTAGTTGGAGTTGGATGGGTTTTTCAACTGATGAAAATTCTTTTACTGAATAATAGTGAGACTCACAGATGTTTGTTGCAGAACCTGGGATATCAAATATCAAAGATCGGGGTAATCAGGGGCTGATCAGAGGCTGATTGCCACGATCAGAGAAGATGACAATGAACATGACTAAATAGTGCATGAGTACAGCAACCGCGACAATTTAATATCTAAATTGTTAAAGTTAAATATGTTTGAATAAATTGGTATCTGATAATCTTTTTTTTTTAAACACTACTGGGCACAGCTGTAATTTTGTATGATCCAAGTTACCTATTATTTTTAGCCTTGTGACACCCAGGTCTCATTCTCTTTTCTTGCTCTTTCTGTTTCTCATCTTTCTTTTCTCAGTACCAGATAGAAAACTTCTCTTCATGTAGATAAACGAGCTTTCTTCTGTTTGTTTAAATAAGACATTGATCGGCCTTCTGCGGTAACCTATTGGCTCAGGGCCGCAAGCGTTTGTTGGTTTGCCTGTTGGCAAGCGCCACCTCTGCATACTTGAAAAGGGTTTTTTTTAGAGTGGGGTTGGGGGGCTCAAGTGACCTTGACATGAACGCGGGAAATGACATGCAGCAAAGAGCCTAAGGTCGTAACAAAACCTGGGTTTGCTGCACTGAGGGGCTGCAACTCAACCAGTTGAGTTTTTTTGTTTTTTTTTATGAAAACAGCAGTGGAAAATGTCTGTCATGATGTAGCCAGATGTTGAACATAGGTTCTGACAGATGATTGTTGAATGTGTGTTTCACAGGGAGACCTGTCGCTGTGTTCAGATGGAGAATGTTTTTTTTTTCTTTCTTTTTGTGCCTTCATTGTAAAAACTGCACTGTTTTGTGCTGTAGACCAACACTTTCTGCTGTGGAGTTGGGTTGATTAATATTAAATTTCCTTTGAAAATGCCACAGTCCTCCTCTGGTAAAATCTTCTTCCAGAGAACACCATCATTTTCTAGTTATTCTACTAATAAACAAATGAGTAGCAATAAGAATACAAATGGTAGAAACTAGTAGAAATGAACTATGTCAATCACTTAATCTCACCGGCTGATGCCACATAAAACGGATGTTTTTTTCCTTGCAGGTGAACGTTTGTTTGTTGGCATTAATCTAAAACTCCACATGAAGGTATCTCGGATCCAGGTTGAATAAAATACTGCTTTTGTACCCAAATGGTACAGTCTGCAGGACAACATGTACTGTTTCATTCCACTCAAAAATACTACTGTGTACTCCTCTGAATTCATCAAAGCTTTGATACAGTTTGGTTGCTGTGGGATACAAAATCAAACACAACACCAGTTGGCGGGGATCAAAGTTAAAGAAATAAATACTCAGACAAATATGTTTTTTGGTCCAGGTTCAAACTGCTGCTCTGTTGAGAAGAAACAAACGTTGTTGTTGTACTGACACTTATTTCTATTCATTATTTATGTTTCTTGTACATATCCTCATTTAGACAGCATCCAGAGCAACATAAAGACAGGATGCTGTACTTTAAAAAAGGCTGCAACCTTGAAATATTTTCACAGGATTTTCCGTAGAACACCTCAACTAACAAAACAGATCTTCATCGTTTACAATGCAGACATATCTGCAGGGTCAGGTTGCTGACAAGGAAACTTATGAGATGGAACATAGAAAAAAACAACTAAATAATTGTAAATTAATGAACTACCTGACTTTGTAATAAGAGGATTTGTAATGTACACATACAATGTTAATAATTAAAGATGTTAATCTAAATCTAAATTATCTATTATCAGAATATGAAGCGCTGTTTTTCTGTGTGGGCTCTGGAAGTTTCTTACCAAAATGAACTGAAGTCACATGCGTGAGAGAATAAGTGAGTGATGGAGGGGAGGGGGGAGGGAGGGAGGATGAGTTCTTTAGTGGCTGTGTGATCATGGCCACCAGTTCCACAGCTGGTGCACCAGCAGGCAGCCCAGCCTGGCCATATGCTCCCTGGGCTGCTCCCACTGCTCCCATTATCCTCAGTGGAGCAGCCTCGCCCCCTCCATCCCCTCCCCTGTCCCAAACTACCAGTATTACAATGTCCTCATTCCCCCCAACCCACCACCACTTCAGCCCTCAACACAGCTATTATGTTTGGTTTTTTTAATAAAAGACTAAAACACATCATCAATTGTTCTCCTTTTTCTGAAAACATGTTATCACAGAAACGCTGATGAAGACGTCTCATAGTTTATTTACTTTTTGTTTATGGTCAAACAAATTTCCTGTGATTAGAACATGGAATGTGTTTATTTCTATTTTATTAATGGTTTAAAAAATACTGTACATCCTTTTTTGTTTCCATTAATTAAAAAATTAAAAGACTATTTCCAGAGAGACCTTCCTAAATTAAATAATTCTCTATTTATTTGTTGTCTTATTTTATTTATTATTATTTTTTTACTTATTTTAATTTCCAGTTATGAGAACGTGGTATGTGATTATTTTCTATTTTAATTTTCTTACAGTCGAATTTAAAGACACAAAGTGTATTTACAGACTGGAGGACTGGCTGGATAATAAGTTAACAAACAGTATTTCTCATTTCCTATTAATGCTTTTCATTCATTCATTCATTCATTCATTCATTCATTCATTCATTCATTCGTTCATTCATTCATCATGACTTCAGTTTTATGAAATAAAGCAAATTCTTGTAACATTAGTTCTAAACTAAAAAGACCTGCAGCCTGAATGACAAAACCTGGCCAAGTGTTCATGTCTGTACCAGTATGTTACCAGCAGATGGGGAAAAAAACAGTTATATTATTGAAAACTGACATGAGGTCAGAGAGCTGAAGAAATTTGACACAAAGCGATGTAACTTCTGATGTTGGCTGAATCGGCCAAAACTTTTTATTCTGAGTTCTAAGTTATGACCGTAGGAACTACTTTGTAGATTTAATGAATAAATAAGAATCAAGCTCCTTGTTAAATCTGAGAAGTTTCCCATAGAATATTTGATCTACTTACGTCATATGTGTTCAAACTAAAACCTTTTTTTCTTCTTACAACATCCAGTAATTTTAGTGAGAGAAATTACTTTATTTATTCTGTTTCAGTGAACAAACCAACTGTTGTGCTGCTGTCCTCCATGGCAGGCGATTGTTAATTCCTTATCATTATGTCCATTAATCAAGTCTGAATAGAACTTTTAAAATGCCATAACAAGAAATATATGCACCGGAAATTTTATCGTTTACTAGATTTTAACAATACAGCTGCTGTGTGGTGTGACCAGAGGGTGGCCATATAGGCTACACTGTTCTCCAAACAGCAAACAAACCTGAAGAAGAAGAAAGACGACTGAGGCGGACGGCCCCTAGCGGAAAATGGAGAAAGCTCGTCCTCTGGAGTTAACGTAATCTCTGGGAATATCTGGGACATTTTATCATTATCTGGGAAGATGCAAGTCAGTTTTAATTAAATTTTTTATTGCTGGCTGAGACAGGAAACTATGGAGCCCTTCTGGTGACAATAATTAAATTCATTTGTGGCAACACAATCATGTTACAAATTATTGTGAAGGAGCCAAAGAAGATAAAGAAGAAGAATACTGGAACGTGATTAATCGTGTTCAATCCACAGTTAATCAGATAAAAATCTCTCTCTCTCTCTCTCTCTCTCTCTCTCTCTCTATATATATATATATATATATATATATATATATATATATATATATATATATATGTGTGTATATATATATATATATATAATATGTGTGTGTGTGTGTGTGTGTGTGTGTGTGTGTGTGTGTGTGTGTGTGTGTGTGTGTGTACTGTATATTTACGTATTTGGAAGGCTTAAACAATGCGTAATTCTTATAGTTTGTAAAAAGTATTATTCCGTCTGATATCTGATCGATGAATCAAGTCAGTAGAGCACAATACTGATATTATTAGATTAAATCTGTGTCAAGTCTAAAAAGAAAAAATGTAAATATTTATCTAAGAAAAAAAAAACTAAAATCAATTTGACTGAAAAAAAAACACAGAAATAAAAACCTTCCAATTCTTAACTCTAATATTTGTTTCAAATATCAGAAACTAAAGAAGAAAACCTGGTCAGTGCTTCCTTTTTCTACTAAATTTTATTATTTTTGTTGTTTTTTTTTAATGTTAAACATGAATGTTTTCATGTGACAGTAAGAATAAGCAGCCACCCAGCAGCCAGCCTTCCACACCACCCTCATCCTCCATCTCTCATCCTGTGTGGGCCCCTGGCAGAGGCTTGGGGCCATCTACAGTTTCACAATTCCTGCTCTAACTGCTGTCACTTACCTACTTAGCCGACCCCCTACACACACACACTCTCTCTCTCTCTCTCACACACACACACACACACAAAGCCACATAGCCATGCCATCAATGCTGTTTTTTTTTACCCCCTCCTCCTTCTGTTTTCATATCTCTCTTGTCTTTGTTAACTTTATATACGTCATCATTCAACATTCTCATTAACGACAAACATTATATGTTACAGCTGACACATAAATTTTGAGAAAAAATACACTAATAAAGCTCTCTAAACAATTTAAATGTATAATTAAACTTTACATCATCATAACCTCATTGTTAGCATCCCATCTTATTAATGTTACATGCTGATGAGTGTACCATTTCATATTTACTCATTGTTAAAATTTCCCAAGTGTTTTCCTTTAAATAACAGCTGTTTAGTTTAATATCAAAAGAAAAATAAGAAAAAGAGTCTTGCGAATCTCTACTTTCTCATTAAGTTGTAGTGATGTTCTGATGTTACATGGAACCAATTAACAAATTTACACCAAAACATTCATCAACCAGTTAGAAACATTATTTCCACAGTTGTTCTTGTTTGCCATACTCATTTTATGTATCTTTTACTTCTTTCCCCCACAAAAACAAATTTCAAAAAAGCTCCTTAAATTATCAAAACTTTAAAATCATCTTTTTGCCTGGTCACCTTGACTTTCTCTGTGTCTCATTAGCGCCTCAGAACACAGCAAAAATAGTACAAAACTTCACCTTGGATGAGTAATCAGGCCAAAACTCATTCTTTTATTGGACTGCAGTCTGATGCGCCTTCTCGGTCCACACACTAACAATATGTTTTAATCTTCACTGTACAGAAGCAAAAGTGTATTAATGGACCGACAGTTAGTCCTCATTACATATTGATACTGCAGAACATACTGTAAAGTGTGTATTAAGTATTAAGCACTTTAAATTTTTCCCACTCTCCAAATTTGTGAGCCAAATTTGTGAGTCTTTAATGTTTTATTTACTTGGAGCTAGTGAGCAGCAGTATGGTAATTTTCGCCTCTGCTGAGGGGAGGTGGGAATTCTCAAGTCACACACTTCTGGGTGACAGTTTGATGTTTTGGCACATGCACACATACACAGGCACATATGGACTGGTATGCACAGCCACGGACAGAAATGCATAAACATGGATTCAGACACAGATAAAATGAATATGCATGCATCATGTAGCTGCATGTGAGTTTGAACGTGAGGCAGAGCTTCTTTGAAAACTAAAAGAAAACACACTTAAGGAATAAAACTACACAGAGTGGAAGAAAATACAGTTTTATTGAGCAGCATAATTTCTTCTTAATCCCAATAACATGAATTCTTTCCTTCAACATCGTCACAATTAGGTGAGTCTATATTCTATTAGTAACTTGTAAAAGGTATAAATAAGTCTTGTATTTGAGTTGATTCAATATCAGTATAAATAAATAAAACTGTGTCAATCCTCACTACTTCCACAGGAATTTAGAGGGTCAGTAGCAGCCAGGAGCTGCTGATCAATACTCTGATTAATTGATTATCATCACTGATCCGCTCGCAGGCTTCTTCGTGGGTACAGTTTCATCTATAAAGCTATTATTGAACCATTCCCTCCATACCTCTGCTTTTTTTCTTGCATTTCAATACAACTCAAGGTACAATCTGTGATCCCAAGTCTGTCTTTCGCCTCAGTGCCCAGAACTCGCACTGAGTTTAGAAAGAAGGCATTCATGTACTCTGCTTGGCTTGGTTTTTAAAATACAGCCAAGTATCAGGCCCTCGTTAGCCTCCCTCAGTTTAAAACTCTCACAGACATGCTAGTGGATATGGGATTGTGCAGGTGCTTTGCTGCATGATGTGCTGTGACATGGTGAATTTTGTCTCTCTGCACATTCATATGTGTTTGAACACAATGCCAAGGAGGAAAGACATCAGTAATGGTTTTATAGAAGCAAATGTTACTCCCCATTAATCTGGAAAGGGTTATGAGGTCTTTTTCAAACTGTCTATCTGGAATCCATGGTTTGTTTGGAAGGGTTGCAGGGGAAATCTTCTTTTCTCTAAAAACAACATGGCAGCATGGCTTAGGTCGGCAAAGCTGCATCTGAACGAATCACAAGACTTCTGGAACAACATCCTTTAGACAGACCAGACCAAAGTGAAGCTGTTTGTCACAAACACCTCATAGCAGCTATCAGCACGGTGGTGGAGGGATGATGGTCTGGACACCTTAGAGTCATTGAATGGACCATGAACTCCTCTGGATACCAAAATATGCAGAGGAAAATATCTGTCATAATTTTCTATACTACTTAGTCCAATTCAGGGTCACAGGGAAGTTGGAGCCTATCCCAGCAATTAGCAAGCGGGAGGCAGGTAAACCCTGGACAGGTTGCCAGTCCATCACAAACTCCACACTTAATGGCCACTAATTGAACCTCCCCAGAGCCAAGGCTGGGGTCACAGTGCTTACCACCACACCACCATGCAGCCCGTCAAAAATCCATATGACAACTAAAGCTTGGCTGAAACGGTTTCATCAACAGGACAATGATCCCAAACTGCAGCAGATCTACAACAGAATGGCTGAAAAGGAGGGGAATCAATGTTGACAAGATCCAGACCTCAACCTGACTGAGATGCTGTGAGGGGACCTTCAGAGCTGCAGAAACCAATGCTGCAAACCTCAATGAGCTGAAGCAACACTGGAAAGAAGAGTTTTACTCTCAGTTTGAAGCACTGTGTCATTGTTTTGAATACTTATTTAATGTTCACATCAAGATGATTGACAGGCAGTGAGCTCCTCTCACAGTGCTAATTTTTTGCTAGGTTGATTTGCAGTGATAAACATAAGATTTCAACTGTTTCCTGGCTACAAGACATAAATAAAGGGGATATTGTAATGTTCTCTGTGATATGAGGAAAAATGCATTTAAACATTAAGTTAGCTGCTAGTCATAACCTTCCTCTTCAGAGCGACTCAGTCAGTTTATTTGACAACTAAAAATCCATTTACTGTGTCAGTGTTGATATCATGTTTAGTCTGGCTCTGTTGCTTCTCTGTCCAGTTGAATTCCAGGATATTAACACAGCTTAACATCTGCCACAACACAGTGGGCCAACCTGTGGAGAAAACCATCTTGTTAGCCAGGCACTGCTTCTCCATCCAGTCCAAGGATTAGTGGCCAGCATCAGGTGGACATTTCTGTCATTTATTCCATGCACTATCGCACTGCTCAACCAGTCACACGGGGCTGTTTCTTGATGGGTTTAATCTTTAAATGCAAATGGACACTAAATTATGATCTTGTGAAAAATAATACAAAATCTATCCACTGAAGTTTAAAATCATACAAAGCTGCATTGAACCCAAGTGGCTCCTTGGATTGGATGGACCTCCCCACATGAAAATACAGAGCACACAAACACACACTGTAGTGTATGGTCCACCCTCCTCTTCCTCCTCCTCCTCCTCCTCTGGTCAGCTTTGTTTGGTTCAAAGTGCAGAACAACAAGATCAAATTTCACAGAGGAGCTGGACTCTGACAAACACAAGAGAAGAAGAAAAAGAGAACTGAGAAGGGTAGAAGGCAAATATGACACCTCTGTTCAGCATCTCTCAGAAGCCACATGCACACACACACACCTACACACACCCAAGCACACACACACACACACACCTTTGTTTACTAAACTTTCCGGCTTTGAAATATTTATTAGCGTTGGGAGGCTCAGTGTGTTTGTGTTTGTTTGTGTACATGTTTGCATTTGTGTGTGTGTGTGTGTGTGTGTGTGTGTGTGTGTGTGTGTGTGTGTGTGTGTGTGTGTGTGTGTGTGTGTGTGTGTGTGTGTGTGTGTGTGTGGGAGTGAGCTTTTGTTTGTGTGTGTAAAGTGGTGGATGGTTGCCCATGAGACAGCCAGTTATCAGGGGAACAGGTCATAAGTGTGTGTAAGAGAGGGAGACCTCTGTCATACCTGTGTGACAGAGTGTGTAAATGAGCATTAGTTCACACACACACCTAGAGTAAAAGAAGTGTTTTCATTGACAAGAAGATGGTGTGTGGTAACAGATGGTCTGGCTCCCATAGGGACTCATCACCTGGAGATCATCACACGTCGGTCTCCGGGAGTCCAACATTTTCATACATTTTATAAAAAAGATCAAATGTTTTTGTTTAACTTTTATGAAGCAAAATAACAAAGAGGGTAGAAATATGCTGTTTTCTTACTTTCTGCTGGTTCTTCTCTGTTGACAGTAAGACAATCAGAGATGCGCATCATGAATTAAAAACTGTAAACATGAACAGTGACTAACTCGTTAATGCCTGATCCATAAGTAGTGGACAGCCTCATTTAGCCCTTTAACAAAATGTGAAAAATTAGCAAAAATAATTAGCATTTATGTACAGTATATTACTGTTTGACATGTCAGAGTTATTGTAGTGTAAAAGGAAACCACCAGGGGACAGAAGACAAGTAGCATAGACAAAATCTGGCAAATACCTGAACTAGACCTTCGTCCATCACTGCGGTGGTATTTTTGTGTATATTAGAGCAGAAGAGAAGAGAATCGCAATATTTTCTTAACAATACTGAGGAAATTTGGCAGAACTTATGCAGTTCTTGGTTGCTCAAACAGAAGTGGAAAACTGAAGTGATGGTCCCGGGATATAATGCTGGAGGAATTGCTGGATTTTATACCCAACAACAACAACGCAGATAATTCAGATGAAGAGTTGTGAATCCGACACTAGATTCTCCGTCAAGCTCAACATGACCGAACGAGTAACTTTCATTACACTAGTTATGTTAATGAATGAAAAGACAAGAGGCTTTTAATAATACGCCTTTCTGGCATTGCTACTAAAAATCAGACAGTTTCAATAATTTTTATGCTAACAAAGATTAAAATAAATAAATAAATCAGAATGATACAGTACACTGAAATAATAAGACCAAAAAACAACCACAACAACAAAAATGCTGGGACACTGGGTAAAATGTGAAAAAAAGGAAGCCTGCAATGATTTACACATCTTATAAACACCTGTTTATAAAAAAACCTTTTACAGACATGTTGCTGCCATCAGAATAAAAATGAGCTCATATTTTCCATGAAATGGTGAAATAATAATATAATAATACTAATAATAATATTTATTATTATTATTATTATTTAATAATACAGTTACGTGACCACAGAGGACACGTCATCAGTGGAAAATTAAAAAATAGAAACTCTTGATCAGAGCAGTCAGAGGTGAAACCCAACTAGAAAGTGGTAATAAATTTTTACTCATTACTTTTTCTTTTATGACACCTTTTTCTTCCCAATCTGTTTTTTTTTCTTATCTCTGTGAAGCTTTCTGCAGCCTGAATGCAGCTACAGAACAACACACAGTCACCATCGCTCGCTCTCTAATTGCATTTAGTCTCATTGTTTTAATTTGCCAGCCCTTCCATTTCCCTTCTCTCTCCTGATTCTCATTGGACAATGAAATCTGGAGTAAAGTGGGACTGATCCTCATAAATCATTAAGCAAGGTTTGTTTTGCCTTGCGAATGTAATTAATACATAATTAATATTTAAAGATTGACACATTTATCAAATTTAATTTCTGCATCGCTGTAGAAACAGTGAAATGGGGAAAACAAACAAATGGAAGGGTTTTTTTGTTTTTCTGGAGGGAGGAAGCTGAAAAGGAAAAGGAGAATAGAAACCAAACAAAGGGGGTGGGAGGGGAGGGAAATTAGCACTAATGAGAAAGAAATGAGGCAACGTCTTAATTAGCAGACAGGTAGCAGCTAAGTCCCAGAGGTGAAATCTGCTGAGTTAACTTCACTCGGCAGATTTCTTCTTTTTAATCTTCATTTCTGATAGCTGATTTAGTTCTTATGTCATTAGACACTTAGATGTACAAATCTCAAACACGTCAGCTTTTAAGCTACAGAAATTATAAACACTATGAACCTTATTGGATTATTTATTTCTCACATTTGCTGTGCTCACACACACACACACACATGTGTGTGTGTGTGTGTATTTGTATGTATACTAAAATCTGGTCAGTCTGCCTTGATTTATCCTTTCTTTTCCCTCTTTGCCCCGCTCTCCCCCCTCCTCATCCTCCTCCCCTCACCCCTGAGACATTGCTGTTAAGCAGGACCACTTTATCCTGTCAATACATTCAACAGAGCATTATTGAACTGGGCTGTATGAGAGGCTGCTGGTCAGAAATGATGAACGGAAGGGGTAAAGGAAAAAGAAGATTAAAAGACAGATTAAAAAATATTTAAAGAGGGAATATTTGTTTTAAAAAGCAAATAAAAAAGAGAATAATAAAAAGAGATGAGCAAAGAAGGAAATAAGCAATCTAACGATCTAGTGCCCAACTTTTTTTTTTGTTTTTCTTCTTCTTTTTGTGATAATGTGTCAGTTTCAGACACACAGGTAATAACTGATTTTCTAGTTTGGAGAGACTTTAATGAAGGTAATACTGTAGTTTGAAAAAAAATCCTTTACCATTGATCATCAATGCCACCAATGCTGCACTTTCATTGGATCTGCAGAGCTGCATCACCAGCATCACAAAGGTGAGGTTGGACAACCCACATATTCCACATTGAAGACTGGAAGAACTGCTCCTGTCTACTTGCTACGATGGGCTTTTTGTTTACAGGGTGTGCAACATCTACAAGAGAAGTTTGTGTGTCTTACCAAAGACAAAAAAATACAACACCCATTCATCCATTATCTATACCTGCTTTTTCACCCATGTATCTGGGCAACATGCAGAGAATGAGTGGGCATGTCTTCTAACTGGATGCTTCAAGCATGCTGGGAGCAGTCCTGTTTACTGAGAGACTCACCGCTTCACTGCAGGAATAACATACAATATCAACTCAAACTAGGAGCCTCTCTGTTTCTCTCATGGAAAACACTTCTAAATTGACAGTTTTGAGGAGCTTAAATGAGCTTTTGGGTGATAAATAACTGCTAGAGTGAGACATCTGCATCCAAACATACCTCTAGGTCCCTGATAATGACATCCCATGTGATGATGTTCTTCCACACTTCCATGAGTAAATGTCAGATGTAAAAAAAAGCAAAGATAGTTTTTCACCTGCACACTCATACACATCCCGGCCCTCTGCTCTGATGAAAGCAGTTTCTGGCTAATGGGTTAATTTCATTCCACTGCTCTCTGCCATGTTGAGGACAATTAGCCTGGAATGGAGCGGTGAATATTTAATGACATCCATCGTGAGGTTAGGAGGGGGGTTGGGGTGGACAAGGATGAGAGAGGGAAACCTGGGACAGCCAAGGGAAGAGTCATACCAGACAGAGAACAAAGCCTGCCACAAGGAAGAGGAGAGGGGGGTGAAGGAAAAAAAAAAATATATATATATATATATATATATATTATTTTTACATTTCTCAGCATGTATGAAACATAAGACCTTAAGACATCTCCTCACATTTTTTGTAAGGAGGAAGTAACGTAATGAGCGGCCGTCCTCTTCTGGCCTTTTTCCACATTTGGCTCCACTCTACTTAGTTTAGATGGTTTTCTATTAAAATTGAGGATCCTCTCAAAGTAGGTTTGTTCCATGTAACAAGGTGGCTCCAATGTCCAGTGATGTCACTTGTATGGACATAAACACAAACACAACAATGGACCAAACACTGACGTGATTATATACCTGCTGCTTGGTCTGTGGTCGGGTTCACTCTTACAGGAAAAATGGAGAGAAGGCTGGAGGCGGCAAGACAAAACACTCTGGGAAAGAAAGAGAGTTTGCAAACCGCCAAACATGAGAGGGTATAAAAAGATGTTTGAGGGTAAGCTAATGGTAGCTAATGCTAGTTTGCCTGTTTATACTAGGAAAGCAAGTTTATTTATATAGCATATTTAATGTGCAAGACAATTAAAAGTGCTTCACATAAAACATTAATAGTATTACAGTGGAGTGTGAGAAGCATCATGTACAAAGTTAGAGCTGCAAGTTGTCACTATTGGGTATTAAAATATTATGATGTTATGATATTAGATGTTGCTTTTAAAATTACCACTGCAAACTGCCGGGCTGATGGGAAGGTGGTGTTCCTTTCTGAAAAGGAATGACTGACGTCCATCTGGTGATGAGAATGTACTGCAGCACCTGATCTATTGGTGGCGGTGGTCCAGGGTGTAGAGGAGGACAGAGATGTAGAGATGTGTGACAGAAGGGGAGGGTGCAGCGGGCAACAGAGGAAAGGAAAAAACTCCTGTTTACCAGGAAGGAAACCTCCCAGCAGACCCCCACTCAGGGAGGGCGGCCATCTGCAGCGACGGGTTGAGGTGGAGAGGACAGGAAGGAGACAACGGGCATCACAACGTTTAGCCAGGAAGATCTGCTGAGATTTAATGATGACATTACTGTCTGGGTTTCTCTGTTTAAGCTGCTACATCGCAACCCAACTCTAGATAAACGATACGAAATGAATGGATGAATTTGATTCCTGTTAAAAGGTAACTTCTAGCTAAATTAAACTTCTTTATCAGAGGAAGGTATTCACAGCACATGATTTTGATCTCAGTGACTGGAAAATGGCAGCACCGGGCTGCTCAGCGCTGCCCAAACCGACCAGTTTCTTTCTTCCTCTCACTTCATTTTATCTCACTTTGAAATTTGAAAATGGTCTTTTATGGAATTCATAATTTTTCTCAAAAACTTCATTGAGTTTACCCTCAAACTGAAGTTCATGGAGAAATTACTATGAACTTTTGACATCGTGGTACTTGTAGTTTTTTTTTTTTTGGTATTTATTGACTTCTTCAACCACAGTTGATTCACACTGAAAACTTTCCAGCACTTAGACTAGAGCTGAGCTTTGAAGCAAGAGTAGAAGGAGAATGGAGAAGTAAAGAATTGTTTACCTTTTAGTCCACATTGGTATCACTGCTCTGATTTAAGAATGTAACTTCTGTCACCAGAGGATTCAGCAGAGGAGGATTCACAATTACGGTGAATACGAGATGGCAGATTGGCAGATGCACGTCTGATCAGATGGACCATTCAGTTTGTGCCCTGAGGTGACAAGAGTGATGGCTACAGTGTGGCCTGTCAATCAAAACTCCCCCAAGTAACTATAACTTCAACAAAGATGAGCTAAAACAGAGGAAAATCCAAATCTTGTACAAGGCCATTAATTGGTTAATTGATCCTGTTTTGCCAATCAAATGTTTGAATTATTAATTGAATAGATGACAATGTTGAGGAGGAGATCTTTAGAGAGTCTGATTGATTGGAGAATGAGGAGGTTAGACGATGATGGGCTGTACCAGGGATGAAGGTTGCTCTGGTGGTAATGGAAGACTCATTGAACTGAGGATATTGATTGGTTGTCTTACAGTGTTAATGCCTCTCAGTGTCTATGTATGAAGTTTAGAAATACTTTATGTGGTGTTTTTATTTTTTAAAAAACATGTGATTAAACAGATAACATTAGTTTTTTACTGCACAGACTTGTGTGTCTTCCTCTGGTAACTTTTTGGTTTACAACATCTCTCTATATGATAAGCGGATCTGATGTTTTGAAGCATACAAAAGCCAAAAAACACTGAACAAAAAACCAGAAAGTAAAGTAAAGGACCAAATTTGGATTTAAGGAATGGATTTAAGGAAGAAAGGGGAATTAAGTGACTCTCAACATGACACAATAACCACATTCCTTGAGCATAATTATTGTGTGTGTCTTCCTGCATGCATAAACAGCCTGTGCAAAGATAAAGTTACACACTCTAATATTTCATTACAGCAGCATTATCTGTGGTATCATTTATTTCCATACAGAGTTGCCTTAATTTTTCTCCAAGATCTTTTAGTAGTGATGGGAGAATCGGATCTCCAGGACATTCCAAAGATTCTCCATGGGTTTCAGGTCTGGACGCTGTGGTAACCAATCCATGTGTGAAAATGATGTCTCCTTTTCCCTGAACCACTCTCTCACAATGTGAGCCCCATGAATCCTGGCACTGTCATCTTGGAATATGGCCGTGCCATCAGGGACGATGGAGTAACCTGCTCATTCAGTATATTCAGGTAGTCAGCTGACCTCATTCTTTGGACACATAATGTTGCTGAACCTAGACCTGACTAACTGCAGCAACCCCAGATAATAGACTGCTCCCACAGGCTTGTACAGTAGGCACTATGTATGATGGCTGCATCACTTCATCTGCTTCTCTTCTTACCCTGATGCTCCCACCACTCTGGAACAGGGTAAATCTGAACTCATCAGACCACATGGCCTTCATCCATTGCTTCAGAGTCCAAGCTCCACAGAAGAAACCTCAATTTTTCCTGGTAAATTTAGACAATTTTCCCACCTTTTCATGATAATACTGTAATACTATTTAGAGTAATAATACAGAACAAATTTAAATGCCAAAGATACACTATATTTACTATATTTGACTTGGGTTTTTAATAAAAAAAAATAGATAAAAAATTATTATTCATGGAAGTATGAGGTATTTCTTGCAAATCAGTGAGTTCTCAACTTACTTGAAGGCACCATGCAGTTGTGGTTAGAATACAAATTGGTCAAATTTAGATTAAATGTAAAGATTTTCTTGGCTTCTTATATTTTTCATTGTTTTGTCAGTGCCCAGAAATGGAACTTCCATCCCATACAGCAGCCTTTCTGGTTAAGCTCAACCTGGAGCCATGAGAGAACATATGGCACATGGGCCAAAGGATCAGCTATGCAAAGTACTGAACGCTATCCTGTTACTCTGTAGTGACATAAAGCTAGTTGTTGCCACTGACAGCTGCTGCTCATGAATGCTGCCGTTGTGCCAACCTTCTTATTGAGGCCAGAACAACATGCACACCTTCAGTTAAAGATCTTAGGATGTGCTTAGCATAATGGAGAAAAGATGGGTTAATTGTCTTCACAGTGAGGAAACACTGAAAGAATACAGCACCAAGCTCTCAAGATCTGTCTCTGTTTCAAGATAGATTGTCCTCCTAATTTATTAAGTTCTAAAATTACAACATAGTTTTAAAGAAGTAAATAAAAACAGAATGCAAAGTTTTCCAAATCTCATTAACTCTTATTTTATTCACAGTAGAACACAGACAACATGTCAGATTTGAAACAAGAAATTTGACCATCTCATGGAAAATCAGAACTCATTTTAAATCTGATGGCAGCAACATGGCTGTAAAAAGTATTTCCAGAGTGATATTTAGCAATAGCATCTCCTTTTCTTCTAACAACTGTCTGTAAACATCTGGGAAGTGAGGAGAACAGATCTGGAGTTTTAGGAATGTTGTCCCATTCTGGTCTGATGCAGGATTCTAGTTGCTCTACAGTCCTGGACCTTGGTTGCCGGATTTCTGCTTCCATGATGGTCCAGATGTTGTGTATTGGTGAAAGGTCTGGACTGCAGGCAGGCAAGTTCAGCAGCCGGACTCTTCTCCTGTGAAGCCATGCTGCTGTGATGGATGCAGGATGTGGTTCAGCATCGTCTTGCTGAAATCTGCAAGGCCTTCCCTGAAACAGACGTTGTCTGGATGGGAGCAGATGTTGCTCTCAAACTTCCATGTACTTTTCAGCACTGATGGAGCTTCACAGATGTGGATGGTGTCCATGCCATTGTCACTAATGCAGCCCCATCCCATCAGAGATGCAGGCTGTTCACCTGTCCACTGATAACAAGCTGGATGCTCCCTCTCCTCTTTAGTCTGCAGGATACGTCCATGCTTTCCAGAAACAATTTCACATTTTCATCCATCTGACCACAGAAAAGTTTTCCACTTGTCTCAGACCATTTCAAATGAGCTTTGGTCCAGAAAAGATAGCACTGTTTCTGGATCCTGTTCACATATAGCTTCTTTTTTGCATGATGAAGCTTTAACCTGCGTTTGTGGATTTCAGGGTGAACTGTGTTCACAGTGATTTCTGGAAGTCTTACTGAGTCCATGCAGTAGGTTCAAGTAGAGCAGGGTTATTCAGTTCAGTCCTACGAGGTCCACAATCCAGTAGGTTTTTCCTTGTATCTCTGCTTCACACCTGCATCAAATTAAATGGATCTAACAGCCAATCAAGTTCTGCACAATGACTAATTAATTTGAGTCTGGTGTGTTGAAGCAGGCATACATGAAAAACCTGCTAGATTGCAGACCTTGTAGGGCTGAATTGAATAACACTGCACTAGAGGGTCATGTGTGGTTTTAATGAAGATCACCGGCATCCAGTCTGACCTTCAGCCTTGTCCCATGCACACAGAGATTCCTCCTGATTCTCTGAATCTTTTGATGATATTATACACTGTAGATGGGGGGGTCTTGAACGTCTTCAGAATTTTATGTTGAGGTGCATTTTCTGAAATTAGTCTACAGTTCTTAGGGCCTGTTTGTCTCAGATCGGTGAACCTCTTTCTATCTTGCCATCTGAGAGACTCTGTCTCTCTAAAATACTCCTGTAATACCCAGTCCTCCTGCTAGTTTACCGGATTACTTGTTAAATGCTCCTCTAGTTGTGCCAAAATACTTTTCTAACCTTTTGTTGCTCCTGTTCCAACTTTGTACAGATGTGTAGCTGCTATAGATTCACATCAGCTCATATTTTCCATAAAATGATAAAATGTCTCCTTTTTAACGTCTGATATGTTGTTGATGTTCTATTAGGAAAAAATATGGGTTGATGAGATTTGAAAATCATTACATTCTGTTTTTATTTACATTCTAAACAGTGTGATTTGAGTTTTAATTCAGTAAGTTATTATCCAAAATTTTAATTTGCATTTAGATTGGATGGATAATGTGTGGTAAAGATGTATTTT
Organism: Melanotaenia boesemani; assembly: GCF_017639745.1. Lineage (NCBI taxonomy): Eukaryota > Metazoa > Chordata > Actinopteri > Atheriniformes > Melanotaeniidae > Melanotaenia > Melanotaenia boesemani. The sequence goes on along the minus strand of NC_055696.1, from coordinate 28,645,388 downwards.
ATATTAAATATATGTATTATTGTCTCTTTTAGCAAGTTAGTTCAGGAAGAACGTTAATCTAAATCTATACATCTATGTAAATAGCCATGTAAACAATAAACATAAAGAAGAAGAAAACACTCCTCAAGAGCACAAAAGAGAGAGATAAAAAACAAAGCTAGGAAAAAAAATCACTTTTAAAAGCCAATTTCCAACCTTTCAGTCATGATCAGTTTTCTATCATGCAGTCAAAAGCAGTTTTCTGGTTTTATTCCCCTGAGCACTGAGGTGAAATTAAGTGCAAGAGCATAATGCACCATATTGATATTGAACATGTCAAACAAGGCAAATTACTCTCCCATCTTAGAGGCTTACTGAGCCTCTGACCTGACCTCAACTACATACATCCTCTACTGCTGCTGTCATCAGTTCCTGTCATTCACCTGTCGACTCTAAGCTTTAACCTCCTGCTGGGACTAAGTTCCCTCTTCCCATCAGTCTCAGTGGAACTGCCTGCAATAAGCAAATAAATCCACTAAATGACAAACATGTCTTAAACATATTTGCTCATCTTTGTCATGTTAATCCTCAGACTCTGTGATTTCTTGGAAAAAATCTCTGTTTTGTGCTTTATTCATACTCCCTGTTGGGTATGGCTGAAATGAAGTGAACAGGCATAATGCACCTTACTGACATCCACACACGTCAAAGCACAACAAATTACCATCCTGCTGTCTTGTTGAGAGACTCCCTAGGATTTGATCCATAGATCATCTGCACTTGGTGCTCATTAAGCTGTCTCACTCACAGGGGCATTAATGTATTTTGATGATATCAGCATTTTAGAAGCCATTAACATGAGCAGAGAGCCCTGAAGGAAAAACTATGAACAGAGAGCACAGAAAGTTACACACCTCCCTGAATGCGAGCCTTTTAGGGTTTGATTGACTTTTCCATATTATTATCATTTCTGTTGTTTTTATTTTTATGTTTCAAGAACAAGCCACACCCATAGTGGTTCTTAGATATAACAATAAACATTTTTATATGAATATTTAGACGTATTTTGGTAATTTTTTTATCTTACAGTCTCTTCTGTAGGCCTATACTATTGTTTTAGTTTTATCCATATTATCAATGAAAAGCTGTAAAAATAACTTTGACTCTCTGATGATGCAACAAGTGTGCAGAATTGCATGCACATGAGCAAACACACGCAGCATCATCAACAGAGGAATCACATACCAACACACACACTGTGGACAACAGGCATGTTTACAGACAGACAGAGCCGACGGATGAATAAATGATGTGTGTGATCTATAATGAATGCCTCTTGTTCATTACACATTCTCACATTCAACAAGCCACTCCACAGGCCACAACTCTGTCCTCACTGTGTGGGTCTCTACAGTGTTACTTAGACAAATACACTCATTGATTAAGTCAGCTCTCAGAGGACTGAGCTGCACAACCACAGCTATGTTTTTGGTGAGAAGGACATCCTGTATCATCTGGCTCCTAAACTTTTCTATAGAGAAAAAATGTATTTTTATATAGCGATGTACAATAAATAAATAAACATAAAACTAAATCAATTCCACTTTATCGGGTCCACCTTGCTAGTAGTGCAAGGATGCCTTTTTACCTCCAGAACTGTCTTCATTCTTGGTATCATAGATTCAGCAAGGTGTTGAAAACATTCGCTGAGATTTTGCTCCATATTGATATGACAGCATCACACAGGTGCTGCATCCATGATGAGAATCTCCCGTTCCACCACATCCCAAAGCTGCTCTACTGGACTGAGATCTAGTGACTGTGGAGTCCAGTGAACTCATGGTCATGTTCTACAAAGCAGCTGGAGATGATCTGAGCTTTGTGACATGGTGCATTATCCTGCTGGAAGTAGGATCAGAAGATGTTACACTGTGGTCATAAAGGATGGACATGGTCAGCAACAATACTCAGGTAGGCTATGGTGGTTAAACCAGGCCACGCTGATACTAAGGGGCACAAAGTGGACCAAGAAAATATCTCCCACATCATTACACCACCAGCAGCCTGAAGCATTCATCAAATTAAGTGGCAGCAAGCTTTGTGATCTTGAGATAACAAAAACATGTGAAAACTTCCAAACAAAATTCCCAATGGGATGTTTTTGGGAGGACAGTCTATTTTTTTTTCAATCTCTTTCTACTTTAGCACCTAAATAGTTAATTTCTTATACGCCTGCTTCCACTTGTGCATTTACGAAAATCTTTTCTCAAGATTTTATTATGTGTAAACTTTAAATTTTTCTTCTGAACTCAACCCAAGAATTAATAAATGAAACTATTAAAAATTTGGTTTGATATTAGTAGGTCCGTCTCTATAATTAGTGTATGTTTAATCAGCTAAATTCCATTTTTCTGGCTCTCTCTGTAAACTGAGTGGCTCAATGCCATTATGCCTCATAGAAGATATGCAGAACAGTAAAAGAGCAGCAGGCTGGGGATTAAACAAAAGCTACATGAAGCTCAAAGATCAGAGAGGAGGATTAAAGGAAAGAAAGGATGGGGGGAGTTCCACAACACCCTGAGGCGAGGAGGAGAAAATGAGCAGAATGGGGGTGATGATCACTTTGTGTTGTTTTATAGGTGCTGTCACCCACCAGTTTCCTCCTCCCCTCATCCTGTCCAGACCCTCAGCCCTTCCTCCAGGCACAGCATATGATGCTGAGGTGCACATGTTGTATATCTCTACCATTCTTGGACGATTTAACATGAAATTTTGAGCAGATCCTTTTGGTCCCCAGACACCAAGGCCTCCTTTGGTGACCCCCTGGCTTTTCCTCTCACACCTCAGATATCGTGGAAACCACTGCAGCTTTTACAGGTAAACAGGGTGTCCAGGGGGTGAAGTGATGTTAGCTTTGTTGATCCCCTGCACAGTGGTTAACCCACTTAACACTAGCTCATTGTAACTGAGAGCATAAAGCTCATAGTGGCATTATAAAACTTCAGGGAGCCTCTAGCTTTGCTGTGGCCTCTAGATTTTTGTCTGATGTGGACCACTATTAAATTTTTCCATGTCCTGCATTAATTTTCCCTGACTTCATTGTCTTAATTTTTAACATGTTCTAAATGTAGATAAAGAGAAACCACTTAAACAGACAATGAAACAATACTGTCATTTTAGAAGCATCTAAATATTTCCAGTACATATCAATCAGTTTTGATCTCAAAGGAATTTAAGCTCATCGCTTTTCACAGAATAGATTAAATTTTTTTCTCATATTAACTGCTAATGTCAGGTTTTCTGCTGAATTAAGGTCAGAACATTGATGTCTAAAACTTGTACCTAATCATGTACTCTTCATCTGTTCTCTGGTAGAACAGCTGGTGCTGTTATAAAACATTGACTTTTTGCCTCTTGAGATTTACTTGAAGGCACATGCACTTACATTCTCCTTCAGAAAACATTGTTAAATTAAAAACAGCAAGTCATTAAACCATAATACTAACACCACCGTGTTTTACAGATGGGATTAGGTTCTTATGTGGAAGTGCTTTTTTTTATTTATTCATTTATTTTCCAAACAAGAACATTTTATTTAACCTCATAACGAGACCTATTTTTCTGCACTTTGTCCAAAATTACAAACCCAAAATAAATTAAGAATATTTTCATAACTACAAGGGTTATATGTTTAATCTCTGTAATCTCTACAGAAAGCTAAGAGATGAGAGATTATTACACAAGTGTCAGAATCAAGATATGTGTTACAGTGTCAGTAAATTCACCTGAAATTTAGTTGAAAATGTAAATGTTTTCTCCATCTAAAGGATAACCACATTACTTTCAGGTTAGCAGCCCAATTCATCTAGGAATAAGTAGAGTAGCCCCACGAATTATTAAAGTAGAGTCTGATGAGGAGCTGTGCCACGGTAGAAGGTAAAAAGAGCAGTTTTCCAGGTGTTTTAATAGAGACATTACACAGGTAAATATATCACGAAGCCATCAGCCGATGTTGAGTGTTCTATCACTGGTCTGAGTCAGGAGAATCCAGGGATAGCCCCCACATTCACCTTGGAAACACCATGAGGATCCAGAAAGCAGTGAAGCCCAAGATAGTCTATGATAGGAAGAGTGAATCCTTTACTATAAAACCTCCTTCATCACCATGAAAACCAGCAGGACCTTCATGATTCATTTCAAACAAAGGCAGAGTCATAGGCGAACACATTAGCAGAGTTTTAAGAGCTGGAATCAAACTTTTCAACACAAAACAGCAAAAGTAAGACATGATTTCAGATTCTGGCTGCTAGCTCCCTGAGTATTTGTCCCACCATGATGAGACAGACGTCTTTGTAACCAACAGAGTCTCTGCTTTCATTTGACACAGTGTTTGTGTGGTTTGCGTGACGTAGAGAAATTCGCAGAAGCTCTAAAAGTGACAGTGATGTTCTCATGCTTTTCTTACATTCCCATATAATTGCTTGTGGTTTGAACTCTGAGTAGTAATTGGTTTGAATGCCAGTGCTTGGTAGAGTCTTAACAGAGTTTCTCTGTCAATTTGTATGCTACATGCTCGAATTTATGCTTCCTAGTGTCTGTGTAAATCTCCTGTACTGTACTGCCTCCTGTACTGGGGGGGGCATGTGATCTTCAACAAAGTGCTGATGGATAGAAGTGTTCTTTGGGACTCGAAGTCTATCCTCTTAGTTTGGACATCTGTATCTCTTCTGTTTACTGATGGTGGTGATGAAATCAGCTGATAATAGCTGATCTGAGAGAAACCTTCAGATTTGATCCATTATTAGCTCACAAATTTCCCATCATGCTGTTGACATTATTTTACCAATAAAGCACTCCGGTGGAGCCCAACATTGGCCTCAAAGTTCTTCACATTTGTTCACAATCTGGCTGTATCTGGCTGGAGGAGTCTGAACTCCTGATAGTTTTCTCATGTTTTTTAAGCTTGATGAGTATCAACAACCCTAAATTATTATCTTGAAAATTCAAACACTTGTCTTAAGACATAAGATTAAATTTAAAAATAAAAAACAGAAAACATAGTGAACATTTTGTCTCATTTCTTTTCATTGATTTTCTTTTATACAGCTGTTGGACTTGTGAAAACATAAGATTACATTTTCAGTCAGTTTTTGGTAGAAATATTGAAATTTTCTAAACCTTTAAGCACTCCTGTGTATATGAAGTTCGCTTGTGTGTAAAAACATAGCATGCACAGTAGTGCAAGTGCAAATTATTCATTAAATAACATGACTGGCATCCTTAAATTTCAGAGGAGCAGTTGCTTTTCAAATACATGCTTTCAGTTAAAACAAATCCAACATTTTGTATTTCAGTTTATCTAATGTTTTCTAAAAATGTGTGACTTTACTGTATATTTAATGTAAAAGAAATTAGAAAAACATCAATCATATCAATAACACAGGTATACCTCATGTTATTCTCTGTTTCTCATTGTACTCAGACATTTCCGTCAGCAAAATCTCATCAGGTCAATTGGAGAATGATATGGGAAGGCAGGGGGTGTTTAATTGGGGTCATCTGAAAAACTAGGTCCCCTTTTATTAAAGACCCCATTGACCTTTGACCTGTGCAGCCCAGTTCCTGCTGAAGCTGATGGTCACAGAACAAAAGGACCTGCAGGCCAGTGAGCTGCTCTACAAGTGTTGGAGCGCCGGGGGGTCGACCGCGTTACCATACGTTCATGTCTGGACCTCTTAGTGCTGGCTTCACTGCACACACACACACACACACACACACCCACACACACACACACACACACACACACACACACAATTATTTCTTGTATAATTGGATGATTAATTAGATTTTGACTTGGCTTTCACTTAACATCTGTTCAAATACACCCCCAGTTCCAAAAGAAAGTCGAGTTGCTGTGGAAATGTAAATAAAAACCAAAATAAATGATTTGCAAATCTTATCATCCTCGATTTTCTTTCCAATAAAACATCAACAAGAGACATTTTATCATTTCATGGAAACATGAGCTGACAGTGAATCTGATGGCAGCAACATGTTTGTAAAAAGTTGGAACAGGAGCAACAAAAGGCTGGAAACGTAACTGGTACAAATCAAAAACAACTGAAGGAGCATTTGACAACTAATTACGTTAACTGGCAACAAGTCAGTGACATGATTGGGTATAAAAGGAGCATTTCAGAAAGCCAAAGTCTCTCAGATGGAAAGCTGAACAGAGGTTCACCAATCTGAGACAAACTGGCTCTAAAAACTGTGAAATAATTTCAGAAAAATATTCCTCAACATAAAATTGTGAAGACTTAGAAGATCCCAACATCTACAGTGTATAATATCATTAAAAGATTCAGAGAATCAGGAGGAATCTCTGTGTGTATGGGACAAGACTGAAGGTCTAAACTGGATGCTGGCATCCTAATCGTTTTCACTTAATTTTATATTATGATATTATTTTATATTTTTGTGATAGGAATTTTTTGCAAACCTTATCTTGAAGAAAGTTTGAGCTAAAGATGTGTCGGTGTTTCCAGTCTGCAGTCTGGGCTCTGTGGTAACCCTCTTATTGTCTTCTGGTCGGAAATGACCCAAAACTGTGTTTAACTGCAAAGAAAACCTTTTTAACGTTATTTTCTCAACTTGGAATTTTATGATTTTTCTGTTATCTGTCCTCAGGGTCAATATACCTTCACTATAAGTCTAAAATAAACCAATTTACTTTACTTTAAATGCTAAAACCTATTTAGCATGAAGCAAAAATGATTATTTATTAGTTATTCATCAGAAACTGAGTTGTCCCTTTTACAGTACAGAGATCCTGCATTCATTCAGTGAACATTCAACACAGCTGTCAAATACATTTTCTTTGCTCAAGTAGATTTATTATTCTAATTATTATTTCTTCAAAGACTGTAAACAATATATATATATCGTTTTTTTTATCAAGAGAAAATTCTTGTATAGCTCAGGGATGAGCATCCTTAGTCCTCGAGGTCCATTCTCCTGCAGGTTTTAGACGTTTCTCTGCTGCAACACAACAAACTTAAATCAATGGGTTGTTAAAACAGTTTTGTTGCAGCAGGGAAACCTTCCAATGATGGTGCAGGAGAGATGCTCTTTTCTCTGAATGTATGGAGCTTTGTTTTTCTATACATCTGGGTTGCACCAGAAGTGTAAGGAACGTGGGTGGTCGGGGTGAAGGGAAACTTTGGTTAGAGGGCTCCTCTCTCCTTTGGTGAAAGCAGTACCAGCAGGAGCTCAGGCTTTTTTTCTTCTAAGTGTGCATGGTGATCTTCCGCTCATAAAACTGCAGTCTGAGTTCGTTAGAGGTAAAGAAAATGTCATGTGAAATGGTGCCACCTCACATCAAGCACAGCCTGCATCCCTTGGTTCTTCTCTGGACCTCCATTGGTTAGTTTTCCTATGTATCTATCATAGCACTGCGCATCACAAACCACTCAAATGTGGTCAAATATTTCATATTTTTCTGCTTGCTGGGCATTTTCTGTCTGAAAGATTCAGTCTTCTGCAGCACATTTGGAGGCTGAATGTAGAATTTTTTATAGACAATTTCCTGGTGGTTGTATCTGATACAGTTTGAATTTGTACACTAGCATTGTACATGTGCATACACGTGCATGTGCACAATCGGTCATAAGTTTTTGGGAAACCCATTCCCATTAAATCCAAAGGAAAAGTTTCCCAAAACTTATGATCAGTAGTGTATATGTGCATGAGTGTTTTCATGTGTGTATGTGTCTATGTCTGTATGTTTTTTGCAGTCTGTAACTGACTCTGTGTCTGATATCAACTGCCGGGCAAAAATTACCTGAAGACAATCTTTGTACCCAAGTAGTGTACAGCTTATAACGGCAATGTTTCCCTGTTTTGTTTTTTTAATGCCAGGGTCACTGTACCATCAGAGCTCACATGTTAAAATAAAAAAACGAGCTAAGGAAGAGTAAAAAAACAAAACAAAGAAATGAGCAGAAGACAAAGAGTAACTGCACATGTATGTTTCTTTAGTGTTTCAGGTTTCTGGTGGCTTTGTTTTTTTTCCGTTAACCTCTCATCTCCCATCTGTAACTGTCTACCAAATCACATCTTCTAACTGCATCCAGACAACGGATTTTCTGTCAGGTGTTGGTGGTTCTTTGAATAAACCTCTTCTTGTATCTTTCATTGTTTTCAGAACAACAGGGATCACTGGACTCAAACCAACGCATGGTTTCTCCACCCTGACATCTCCTCAGCTTTCTGTGGCGTGTGCTGCTGTCTCATTGTTCAAAACACCATCTTTTGTTTCAAGGCGTGTGTGTTATTCATGGTGCATGTATTGGATAACATGGCTGTGCTGAGTTGGCGCGATGTTTGAAATCTGTTTTGTGTTTCTGTGGTGAGTTGGTGTATGTTTAAATCCATCTATAACAGGAGAGTCAAACATACGAGCCGGTGGCCAAAACCAGCAAACCAGAAGCTCTTTTTTGTTTTTTGTTTTTTAATTATAGTTACAGTAATATTTAAATATAAAACATTTCCAAGGCAGGGGGGTAACTTGCTCTATTTTTCTATCTTTCTGACTTCAGATCTGACATCAGTTTGTATTATGAGGTGATTCAGTTCAGGTGGTCAGGATTATACACGTGGCATTGTGCACGTATATAATAACTTCTAGATCTTGAAAGGTTGGTCGGACAAGAATGCAAAAAACTAGATTTTAAAATATTTTAAATTAAAAAAGATATAAAAAAAAATCTCCAAAATGTTTGAGCACCTTTGCCTCAATTTAGTCAGAAGCAAAGAAATACAATTCACAGGAAGACACTGTATGATTGCTGAGGATGTATCATCACTTCTTCTCTGGTCATCAGAGGTCATAAGTAAGCACTCAATAAACTAGTTGCTCACATTTAGCCAAAACAACAACAGGTCTTTAAAATTAAGGATTGGAAACCTAAATTATGGATGTCACCTATTGAAACTATGGCAGGGTTGCTACAAAGCATGATGGGTAAAATGCAAACAAACCCAGTTCTAGAAAACCAACCACAGCAACTGCTACAACATATTAGTTTTGTATTGTTTATATATATATATATATATATATATATATATATATATATATATATATATATATATATTAGGGCTGCAGCTAATGACTATTCTGATGGTCGATTAGTCACTGACTATTAAAAAGACTAGTCGACCAATGAGATTATGTATCTCATGTTTATTATAAATGGATCTTATTTCACTTTCAGCTTTGAAATCTTGCATGAGGTTGTTACGTAAGTCCGATGTGCCTCCTCTTTAAGTGTTCGAGCTTTGCAGACGTACTTCCGTGGTACGCAAGGTACCACTTTACAAATCTCACATGTATCTAATTTATTTTATAAGTTTAACGTGAAGTTATCCCAGCCTTTTGACATCCTCTGCCGCCATTTTGCTTCCTAGTCCGGCGCCATATTTTTCCCCTGGCGGACTTTATTGCACATGTGCAACTCTCAGCAGAGAATAAAAAGAAGACGATGTCTCACGCTGTAGTTTTTTTTTTTTTTTATCCTGACAAGAGTCGACGGCTAAATTCGTTGTCGACTATTTTTATTGTCAACTAATCGTTGCAGCCCTAATATATATATATATATATATATATATATATATATAAACAAAGCTGTAAAATTTGTAACTTTAGATATGCCGTGTATGAAATGACCAGACCAACGCAAACTTTTTTCTTGTTCTTGCAGCCTCAAGAACAAGAACAAACATCTTGCTTCTCGTGGAGTATGTATCAAGCTTTACCCACAATACCCTCAAATTCCACTAGCCCAGCCCCATGTCCTTCCATATTTCATGCATTGGTTAGTCACATTTATAACTGCTAGCTCTAGTGAACAAATACAGTATATTGGAAACATACTGTCACCTTTAGTCAAAAACACAAATTTATATTTCAAAATAATTCTCGATAATAATTCTTCATACAGCGCTTTAGCAAACAGATAAGAGCAAACCATGCAGAACAAAACAAAGGACATAAAAGAACACAGTTAAAACACTTTAAATAAAACAATTAAAATCAATAAAGATTAAAAATGTCTAATTGCAAAAGCAAATTAGAAATAATGAATAATAACAAGACAGGCATGTACTTTAAACTTGATGAGTTACCAACCAGAATTGGGGAACCAATGAAATTTCAGGGGTGGGGGTTAAAATTGGCATTGGCAACTAAACCAGATCCTAGCTAGAACAACCTTAGAACTGGCTCTAGCACCAGTACCCTGAAAATGTCATTTTGGGAAATATAGGGTCTCCTCAGCTTATTACGTAACACTTGAAAAGGAGGAAGTAAAAAGCAGGAGTACCGTTCTCCAGCAGTTCTCCAACACCAGTCAGGTAACTTCACCCTCCCACCTGTCTGACCACCTTATGTTGCCACCTGTTGATAAATGAACAAGATAAATGTGAAATGATGTTTCCAGTCAGTGTTTACTACAAGTGAAGACTTGTGAAAGGGTGACTGGCGAGGGTGTGTGTGTGTGTGAGTGTGGATGGGAGGGGTATGTGATAAATAAAAACAATGTGATGGGTACGTTGTAAAAGGAATGGGAATCTGCCATCAGCTGCTGCAGAACTAGAAGAAGACACAGGATAAAATGTACTGTACCAGGACTAGCTGAGAAGAAGTGACAGGTTATTATTTAAAGCTCAATTTAAAGCTGTTTGAATAGAGGATGCTCATGCAGCATCACCAAGGCTTTGTTTGCCATGTTTGGGTTCAGGTTTCTCACTGTAAACTGTGTTAAAAACATGTTTAAAAACATGCTAGAGAGGAAAGTCTTCACCACAAAGCAGAAACACTACTTATTAACTCATATCCTTACAAGCTGCTGAACAATGAATGAAGTTCAGGTTTAGAGTTTTCCACCTGTTTTAGTCTCATTAGTCGGTGTTTACCTGGTGTTTGGTGGAAGTTCCTACACCTGTCATGAATTTATAAACTCCTGATTATTAAATGTTCATGCAGCCATTTTACAACCAGACGGATAAAAACCTGCAAGTCTACAAACTATCGGATGCAACTACACCATCTTACTCATCATTTATATATTAAATATTTACTCTTCTGATATTTTGTTTCTGAAATCAAACATATCTGTTCATCTGGATTCATTTCAGATGAATGAATGTATTCTGGGATTTCTGGGAAATATGCAGGATTAAATCATTAATACATCCTGTTTAAGCAGTGGAAATGGGACAGCAAGCAAAAATATTTCAAAGTATATTTATTTATTACAAGAACAATAAAATATACCAAAAAGAACCTCCAGTCTTAAACCAGTGAACAGTCCTGAATGTCGTGTCTGAATGTGTGACAGAACAACACTGGGACTCATGTTAATCGGAGAACAACAAACATCACAATCTAGTCGAGGAAAGTCATGTTCTGATCTGTATGTGGGAGCTTCATCCAGATCTGTAGCGTTTCATGTAAAATCCTGCAGCCAGTATCTCTTTACACATGAATTCTCAGGTGCAGCACCTCACCTGATCTCTTAGGAGGTTTGATAAACACATCCCAACATAAAAAAGTCACTACTGAACTGCTGGGAACAGAACACTGGTTCCCCCAGCATGGAGGATCGATCCCCCCCAAATACTTTAACTGAACATCTGTTTGTTTTTTTCAACAAAGGACTGCAGCAACATGAATTCACACGACAGAATGTTGTCAGGTTGATTAAAAATAGTTTATCTCTGGGTTTTAGAGGGGGGACAAGTTCCAGTAATTCTGACTTTAAGCTGATTATTTCTTCCTAAAACAAATTATTAATTCTTCTGTTTTTGATGCAGTCACATCAAGAAAGTTCTCGTATCACCATTTCAAAATTCTTTAACAGAACAGAGCATTGACCACACACCCGGTCATCAGGACAGGGTTGTTTTAAAGAATCAGTTTTTCTTGCTGTAACCTGATTGGCTGTTTGGCCTGAGGCTGAGCAGATAATTCAGCGTGAATCAGCCTCATCTGTCTCTGTTGTGTCGTTCTCAGACAATCCTCCAACTGCTGCTGTTAGCACTATTGACCTGTTTGGTGTCTGTTGCTGTCTGGCCTCCTGCTGAAAACAGAGGCCCCCCAGCCATTAAACCACAGGATGGTATTCCAAACAGGGTGTGACACTCAATCATTAATTTGTATCACACAACCTGGCAGCACCACAAAACATCAAATTACTCACCTTTCCTCAAAAACTGAACACACTTTTTTTTTTTTTTTTAACAGATCAAAAGTTAATAAATGCTGTAGAGCAGGGCCAGTCACCTTTGACCCTCCAGGGCCACCATCCATATGAGATGGTTGTCAAGTTCTGCATTATGACCCATAGATGTGAGTCACATGTGTTACAGCAGGGAAACATCTAAAACCTGCAGGAAACCGGTCCTCAAGGTCTCATCCATCCCGCATTCAGGTCTTAAAATATATATATATATATATATATATATATATTGTATGTGAAACTAAACAAGGTGATGTTCAATGATGACTGAACTCAGTAAAGTACAAAAATTTGTCATTATAATTAAGGAACACAAATACAAGGCTGCCACATAACCCACAGCTTCACTGACACATGTTGAGCTAATCTTTATATACTTTTAAAACGAATATGGATTCAGAAAATAGTTAATTAGATGGTAATTAACATGAATATTCAGAATTTTCTACAATAAAGGTTTATGGCTCAGCAAACACTCATTCAGGTGTAATACAGAAGCAACTCGTTAGTTTTGTGAACTTGTAAGTCATCAAGCAAGGATTTCTTCTATGGAAATTAGCAAAGCAGCAGGGCACAAAGCACAAAGATTTACTTTGTTTCCCATGCGCATGCAGCATAAAGGCATCTGTTTGCATCTTTTGCTTCTGTAAGCTTGGGCCAGTGGTCTCTAGGGCCAAACCTGATCTTACGGATGCCTTGGGCACAGCTCTGTGTTTCAGAGGATGTGGGGTGGCAGCAGGTCTTCTGCTGAAAGGCACTAGTCCTTTCTTTTCTGACAGCCATTTATCTTCACTGCCACTATTATCATCCTCACTTGACTCAGGTAATTCCTCCACAAACCTGTTGTTCTTTCTGTCCCTTACTGCACTTGAGCCCTACAAAAGATAAACACTACCTGTTACTATAATCTAGACAAAATATTGCTTTTTGTTAGTGTAAGTTACAGCGTAATAAAATAAATAAGTTCATATAACCGACTGGAAAACAACAGAGCCTAAGACAATATTTTGTTTTGTTGTTTTTTTTTTTTTACATTATTACATCCATTGATATGAAACAGTAATTTCAGTAGTTTTAGTGATTCAACATCCTACGCTGCTGCTATGGGAAATTCTCATTGGCTAGGTAGGCTGTCCCATTTCACAAACGTTAAGAGGACTTCAAAGTTTGCAGACTACATAGGACACTCCGTAGCTAGTGTCCAATGTTGTGGCTCATATGCAAGTATGCTGCCAACAGCCTTGCTTAATAGGAAAAAAAAAAAAACATTTGGAGTAGCTGTCCACTGTAGTGGCCAATGGCATGAATGGGTTAATTCCTTAATTTTCCAATCTATTTTATCTAAAAAGCCCATTAAAACTCCTTAACACCTTAATTTATTTACAGTTACAAATACAAATAAATATCAAATAAGATAAGAGTTATTGAATAAAGATACATAAATATGAATGATTAAAAATAAAATATAAAATTAATTAGTTAAATGAAGAAAAGTTAAATAAGGCCAGAGGTGGTTTGTTTCAGCTTTGCCACACAAGGTATCAAGGGGTTAAACAAACAGCATGGTACCAAATGCTGTACAATCAAATATTGTAGAGCAAAATTATAGTTAAAATAATCCAGAATAATAATGCATTTGCACACATTTGCACACATATAACAAAGACATTACTTCTTAACAATATGGGCTTTTAAATGAGATTAAAAACAGGTAGTGAAGAGGCCTGCCTGAGTTGGAAGTTTTTTGCACAAATTTAAGGCTTAAAGAGTTAATATAGGATGTATTTACAGGTGTCATGCATCTAAGCAGTATTACAAGGCAGATTTAACAGTTAAGGCTCAAAATGGATTCTCCACTTGCAGAATCTTCCTGATCCAGTTTTATTAGGTGAGCACCCAGTTTAAAAAAAGAAAAAAATCATGCCTGATTCATTCTACATGATGATAAATCACTGGCTTGCACTGCAAGACACAGCCGTGATGGATCATTTGAATCAACACAGTGTTACTAATTATCAGGTCAGTGGCTGATCGCTCTGAATGTCAACATTCATAATCAAATGTTGCTTTTGAGGAGGATGCCAATAAGGACGCTGCATGCTAAAATGTTGGGTGCAGATTGCGTGCGACCACTATCGACCGACCGACAGGGAAATGTCTGCAGTGATGTGGGTTGAAGCCACTGAGATGCCTTGCTGATTGGAAGAATAATGGGCCTGCAGTTTTATATCCAATCAGTCATTAAACAAAGCAGTGGAGGAATTAAATTTGGCTCATTGGACCTCACTCACAAAACGTTCTTCTCAACAAACTTATTCTTAAATCCTTATGAATGTTTTACGAAGCTTGTAGCACTCACCAAAATCTTTGTATCCTGGCTAAGAACAAACTACAAACATTCAGGACAATTGAACAAAGTCAACTTTTGTGCTGTTTGCTGTTGTTCAGTTCGTTACAATGCAATAATAAAACTACAGTCATGTTTTTGATCTGGGATCAAATTCACAGTCTCACTGTTGGTTGGACTTAGCCCTGAAGAGCAATATTTATCTTGCTGTCTGTACTCACTGTGGGACCCCCGTGTCCCCTGTGGAGACTTGTCACCAGGATGTCACAACCACCCTGCAAACACAACACACAGCGTCATCTCATCGATCAATAAATAGAGACAGGACGAACGAGGTCAGTGAGAGGGAGAAGATGGATGGAGAGTGAATGCCTCTCGTTTGCTCTCCTTTTCACTCTCTGGTCTACATTACCTGGATCACAGAGCACACACTCCCAGTGGGGCACACACACACTCACACACACACAGAGCAGTACATAACCATAGACAGGAGCACAAATGCACGTTTACATACACAGTGATGCAACAGGACAGTCAATTTACACCACTTAGCTGTTCATTTAGAGTTCATCTTTTGGTTTTTATCTTTACTCTGTATTGATTCCAAACAAAGGGGAAGACAGAACAGAAAAGAGGAAATGTTTGTGGAGGGAGGATCACAGACGCTGGTCACCATAAGCAATCAGTGTAAAAATCTGTACTTTACAATCTGACTAAAATATTATCAGAGTTAAGTCAGAAACTTGATTGAATCTTTTTTTGTTTTTATACATGTAACAAATAGAACATTTGCAGAAATGAAGCAATGATATAAAACAGGACATATTTATGCAACAAAAACCATCAACATTACAATTACAACAGATCTGATGCTCGGGGGTTTGAAATAATCTTTTCAAGGGAAAAAAACATTTTTATTGCCTTTAAATTGGAGTTAAATCTAGGATTATCTAAATAAATATAAAAGGATGCTAAGAATTAATTAAAATTAGGGTTACAATGCTAAAACCCGGGGGAGGGATAAATTTCTCATTTATTCAGTGGTTACCAAACTGGGGGGCAGGGCCCAGTGTTATGACAGGAGGAGATGCAGGGAGGCAGAATACAATTTATAGTTTTTGCACTGCCAGCAAAACATGGACAAATTTGTGAAAGTACCAATGATACAACAATGATGAATTGACAAAAGAGATTACAACTACCAAAAACAAAGACAAGAAAATGTGATGAAGCATTTATTGCTCTAGGCTTGATAGGTAATGGTCAAGTCATAGTAATGGTCAGTGCTGGGTAACAAAGACAGACCACAGTGTGTTGTATGTCTGAAAATATCAGCATCTAAAAGAATGAAGTCAAACAAGTTACAGCACCACTTGGGGACTTCTCATCCTGAACACAAAGAAAAGCCTGTTGACTCCTTTAGAAATAAACTACTCAACTGTCATATATAGCAGAGTTGTTTAAGTAAAGCAGCATCCGTCTCATCGAACACTAAATGCTCTTGAAGTAGTTTGCAGACATCTCACACTACAGCAGAGGAACTGATAATTCCTTCTGCCACTGACATGGTTTTAACTATAGGTAACAAAGTAGCAGCCATTAAACTGAAGACTATTTAGTGGCACATTTCTTCATACATTTCTTTGTAAGCATCGAGGTGCATGTGGTAGTGGGATGAGGAGGGTTTGACATTATTGTTGTGGATGAAAAGGGGGCCCTGCAGAAAAAGTTAAATTACAAGTAAATTATGAATGGATAACTAATCATTGTCATTTTTCTCTTTACCAAGTAGCACATTCTTAGTGTTTAGAGACATCCATGCCTTTTTTATTTTAAAAGTTCAGTCCGAAATATTTTCATATAAGTGCATTTCCAGAACCGATGGCACAGAGTTTAATCATAGTTTTTAAAAAATGTACACAAACAATTCAAAGTCCAGTTCTTTAAAGATGTCTTTCACCAGATAACAGTTAGGAATAGTTTCAAAGGAATTTTTGTATTATTATTATTTTGCTGATGAAATATTTCCTTGGCAACAACCAAGATCAGCTCCAAATAATATTTTCAAAAATGTTAGGTGAGTAGAAAATACAGGACGGTGAAGATACAGTTTCTCTCATTTCTGATTACCTTGTAGGACACATATTTGCTTACAAAGGGACAATCATAGTCAGTAGATGGTTCATGGATTATGATGATGATGTAGTGCAGTCTTTTCCTTTGGGTGCAGATGATACGAGTCCTAATACACCACTGGGAATTGCATCAAAGGCAATAGCAAGAAACTGATAAAGTGAAATTAATTGTTAATATGATAACAAGAGACCATCTGAATGGAATAGCTGACTGACTAGGAGTATACTTTAATTAAAATACAGCACTTTTCTATGAAACTCGGTTTGATATTTGATATTATTATTGTTCCAGATTTAATATTTATGAGGTGAGAAATAGTCTTTGTACATATGTTGGAGCAACAGGTTTGTTCCACTGCTGCAGGATTCTGGATCTACATCTGATGATCGGAATAAAATCTCCCTACACACCGAGGTTAGACCAAAAAACAAATCAGAAAGTAAAAGGCGACAAGAAAAGCAAACAGCTGGGCATCAGACTCTGATTGTTGGTGACGTCGGTGTTAAAGACGTGGGAAATGTGTGTGGAAAATGTACAAAAGTACTGTGCTTCCCCAAAGATATGGTATCAGATGTGAGAGGCAAAATTACGCAAATTGTGGCGGCGGATCCAACTGTGGAAAACCTCATCCTGGATGTGGGGTCGAATGACGTTGTGAAACAACAGTCTGAGGTGCTGAAGCAGGATTTTACTGAACTGCTGGATACGATCAGCTGTCTGAATGCCCGGATAGTCATCAGTGGCCCTCTCCCTTCCATCAAAGGAGGAGTGGAAAGATTCAGTAGGCTGTTTAGTCTGAATGCATGGCTGTCGGCTGTATGTACCACACATCCAGTTCATTTCATAGACAACTTCAACTTCTTCTGGGACCGCAGGCACTTTTTAAGACAGATGGATTCTGCCTGAACAGGTCAGGAGTGAAGCTGTTCACCTCCAACCTGTTTTATTTTCTGAACAGACACTCTGTTCCCTCGGACAAGGACAACAGAC
The DNA here is from genome assembly GCF_017639745.1 of Melanotaenia boesemani. NCBI lineage: Eukaryota > Metazoa > Chordata > Actinopteri > Atheriniformes > Melanotaeniidae > Melanotaenia > Melanotaenia boesemani. The sequence goes on along the minus strand of NC_055696.1, from coordinate 28,627,640 downwards.
AAGAGAGACCAAAACAACGTGATAAGACAGAGCCTAGAGGAAACCTTAGGAAAAAAACACTTCAGCCCCCTCCCGAAGAAAGCCCAAAGGCTCTCAGCGAGGACCCACCCCCTTCATCTCATCATACTCCATCCAAGTCACCCTCCCTCTCCCCATCCTCCCCACCCCGCCTGGACTTCACTTCCCAGATTAAGGAGCTGGTCACTATTGTGACCAAACTAACCCCATGCCCCAGTATGCTTTTGTCCCCCATAAACCCCCCACCAGAGCGGCTGAAAAGAGGACACCCAGCCCCTCCTGTACCACCATTTCAGCTTTATGTTTCGGATGTATGATGTGTGGAGGGTCCAGACTGCATAGATAACAGCAGTCATGATTTTTCCCAGGAGCAGCTGGATCCCTGTTTATTAGAAGGTTCAAAAATATCTGTAGTGTTTGGTAACAGAAGGAGAAAAGTAGCTCGGTCAGAACACAGAGACCTGCTTTCTAAAAGGTTTCCAAGTAGAGTTAACATACCCTGTGAGCCACAGCATGCCCCCAAACTAAAATGCTAAAATGTTAAATATTATGGATACTATTTCTGCTATTAAGGTGAAGGTTGTCTCTAGAAAGAAAAAGTCTCCATGGAGAAATTCCACACTGGTGAAGCATGGGAAAAGAGAGTGTCGGAAAGCCGAGCGTAGATGGAGAAAAACAAATCGGCAGGTTCATTATAACATGTATAAAGAGAAACTTCACTCTTACAATTTACAACTAAGGAATGCAAGAAAGTCCTATTTCTCTGACATTAATAGCAAAAACTATCATAATGCTCGGGTCTTATTTGCTATGGTTGACAGGTTAACAAACTCTCCTGTGTCAGTAGCACCTGAACTTTATTCCACCAAAGCCTACAATGAGTTTGCTAAATTTTTCACTGAAAAAATCCAGAATATGAGACAAGCAGTTTGTTCATCAACAGCAGGTTCAACAGACATACTGTGTCCATTGAAAACCAGTTTAAGCACCGTGACACAGTTTAATCCCATTAATAGCAAATATCTGGGCGACATCTTATGTCAGCTGAACTCCTCCTCTTGCTGCTTTTGAAGAAACCTGCCCACAGGTTTCTACAAAAAGGTCTCAAGGTCTCTGGAGCCAGATCTGTTACAGATTGTGAACTTGTCTTTAATTTGCGGCATCTTTCCAGATCTTCTAAAAACAGCGGTAATCAAACCTCTGCTAAAAAAGGGACAATCTAGACAAGACACAAATGAGCAACTACATGCCGATCTCAAATCTTCCTTTTCTAAGTAAGATAATTGAAAAAGCCATTTTTCATCAACTAAACAACTTTTTAACACAAAACAACTGCTAAGATGTCTTCCAGTCAGGTTTTAGACAGCACCACAGCACTGAGATGCTCTGACCAAAGTCATTAATGACATATGTTTGAACACAGACGATGGAAAAATGTCAGTCTTAGTCTTACTGGACCTCAATGCTGCATTTGATACACTTGACCACAATATATTGCTTAAACAACTGGAGAACTGGGTGGGCCTCTCTGGTACTGCACTGGTTTAAATCTTATTAAAGAATAGAAAGTACTTTGTGCCAATAGGTAATTTTACATCTGAGCAGGCCAGAATTACATGTGGAGTTCCCCAAGGTTCCATCCTGGGGCCTCTTCTGTTTAACATCTACATGCTCCCACTGGCACAGGTTATACAGAAAAACAAAATTAGTTACCATAGCTATGCAGATGACACACAGATATATATTACAATGTCACCAGGAGACCGAGGCCCCGTACAAGCTCTTAGTAAGTGCATTGAGGAGATTAATGACTGGATGTGTCTAAACTTTCTTCAGTTAAACAAAAACAAAATTGAGGTTATTGTATTTGGAGCCAAAGAGAAACGATTAAAGGTCACCACAGAGCTTCAGTCTATACACCTAAAAACCACCAACCAGGCCAGAAATCTGGGTGTATTGATGGACTCAGACCTTAACTTTGAGAAACACATTAAGAGATTTACAAAGTCAGCCTACTATCACCTTAAGAATATATCAAAGGTAAAAGATCTGATGTGTCAGCAGGACCTGGAAAAACTAGTCCATGCATTCATCTTTAGTCGGCTTGATTATTGTAACAGTGTCTTCACAGGTCTACCTAAAAAGTCAGTTAGACACCTGCAGCTTTTTCAGAACTCTGCTGCTTGAGTCCTCACTAAGACCAAGAGAGTGGACCACATCAGTCCAGCTCTGAGGTCTTTACACTGGCTGTCTGTTTGTCAGAGGATAGACTTTAAAGTTCTGCTGCTGGTCTATAAAGCTCTGAATGGCTTAGGACCAAAATACATCAGTGACCTCTTGACCCAGTATGAACCTACCAGAACCCTCAGGTCATCAGGATCCAGTTTCTTATCAGTTCCCAGAGTCAGAACCAGACATGGAAAAGCTGCATTGAGCTTCTATGCTCCACATGTCTGGAACAAACTCCCAGAAAGCCTCAGATCAGCTGAACCACTCAGTTTATTTAAATTCAGGTTAAAGACCATTTCAGCAGTTTTTATTTAGAAGTCAAAATCTACATCTGGTTCTTTTAAGCTGGAATCATGTTTAATATTGTCTTTCCCCACACTGGAATTTTATTTCTTGCATTTTATCTATTTTAATTTACCATCTTCCTTCTGTTTTTATTTCATTAATTGTATTTCTTTTAATCTTTGTTTTTTGTTTGTTTTTTATGTACTTGTATTGCTTTCTACACCCTGCTAAAATGTTTTATGTAAAGCACTTTGATTGTCTTGTACATGAAATGTGCTATACAAATAAATTTGCCTTGCCTTGCCATATGTGACCATCTTAAAAACCTTGGCTTAAGAAAAAGGAATGACTTTACCACACACACATTTGTCTGCATGTTACATAGAAAGATGTCAGTATTTAATTTCCTTTTATTTTGGCTCTCCAGATGATCCCACCTTTGAACCAGTTGGTTAAACATGTCTACAAGGTATGCAAACACATATGTGCTTAACTGAAAACACATCACCCAACTCAGCAAAACAAGATAAAACTCAGCAAATATACAGTGGTGTCCATCGTCTAGACAGTTCCTAAAGAACACAGATACAAACTGTTTTCTGCCTCCAGAACAATAAATCAGCAACTTACATCAGCATCTTCATTCCTGGCATCTTACAGGAGGATACATGGATTATTTCTTGGACTATGCAGAATTTAGGGTCCAAGATGGAGCTCCTTAAGCTTTTCAAGGTATTTGCTGTTACTGGAGCTAAACTGTTCAACACAAATACTTAGTAAAACAGTGTATCATAACTATATATACATGTCAAGCTATGTTGAAAAGCAGGACTTCATAGTGATGTTGAAATTTCAACGTTGATTGGATTTGCAAAATCGAAACAAAATTCAAGGGTTATTCAACACTGGCACCTGACGCTGATTTAACATTGACTTGATGCCAGCTGGGTTGATATATATATATATATATATATATGTGTGTGTGTGTGTGTGTGTGTGTAAGTATAATATTTATATTATCTACCATCAACTGAATGCATTTAATTATGCATGTTTCTTTAAATTAATTTTATTAAAGTACCAAGCAACATCATTCTCTGTTCCCTTAATCAACAAGGAATAAAGTCAGTTTTACTCTGAACATATTAGAAATTAACTCATTTTAACTATTGCTGCATAATAATTACATTCTTTGACTAATCATATGATTCTCTGTGATAAATCATGATTAATCACAGAACATTTTTTTTGCACTAAATTCAATAAAGAATTCATGAGAACTGCATTGCACACGTATATTTTAAAAGCATAAATACCTGAACAAAAGCTTATAGAAAAGTACACACAGGTCAAAGCTTCCAACGATTAAACGGATTAAATATGATATGGAGAATTTCCAAATATTGACAGTTATGTTGTTTAGGGTGAGTCTTTGTGAGCTGCATGACTCACTAAGTTTTGGATAAATTTCTGTTATTCTTATCTCTGCTGATGGTTTTAAAAAGACATTTAATGAAGTGTGCTAACATCTGACGCCAACTGAGCTCAGAAAGAGGAACCATCATTGAACTGGCTTGATTAAAACACTGTTATTTTGTTTGTGACTGGATGGCTGGTGACTCACTGTGTTTGTTTTTGATCATTTCATTGTTTTTCTCCAGCAGTGTTGAGAAGTGGTGTGGGTGGTATTATTATTCTCCCATAAACAGGTTCTGATATTGAAAGGGACTTTCTCTAATTGTGCATGTTATGTTGCATAATGTTTACCAGACCATCATGACCAGTATGATAACAGCGCTGTCTACTTTATTCAATCAAATGTCATTAAAGTTGTCAAATGAGCTTGATTCTAGTAAAAGTCACACAGCGGTAAAAGACAGCACGCAATGATGATCCAGATTTTATTTAGACTGGTCTTAAGCTCTCACTGACAGAAATACTTTAGTGGTCTCAGGTGAGGTAACGCTTCAGAAAAAACACTTTCGTTGATGTTTTTAAGATTTCCAAATCACCACCATGTCAGAAGGTTGATGATGTTATCGCCTCATGGCAGTTGGCATGTAAATATGGAGCCTGCATCAAAGATTACAATCATGTCATTTTCTACAGAAGAACATTATCTGCCCATATGTTTCTGATGTAAATGCAACGTTCTTCAGACTTTATATACAAACAGGTTGCTCTTTGATAGAAATTTTTCATGTTGTCGATGTTGCAAGAAGAATATTTGATAATCTTTAGGAACTGCAGTTAGTACTTATATGGAATATACCATATGTATTTAACCTAAACAAGGAGACAGAGTAAAAAAAAACAGTTTCTTGTGACATGAACTGTGTTGTACTGAATGCTACTCCTGTCAGCTACAATTCACACAGACTCACCAAAACTGGACAATAAAAGATGGAAAAATGTTACCTGGTCTGATGAGTCTCCATTTCAGCTCCACGTTCAGATGCTAGGCTCAGAATCTGTTGGTTAACATCATGAAAACATGGATCCATCCTCCCTTGGATCAACACTTCAGGCTGCTGCTGGTGTGATGGTGTGGGGGATATTTTCTTGGTCCACTTTAGGCCCCTTAGTACCAATTACATCCATACGCAAAAATTAGCAGATAGAGCTGAATTTTTTTTCAAAAATAAATGATAAATTTAAGAATAAAAATTTGAACAAATAAAAATACTGTATCTAGTACACTTATAGTGACTTTAGGGAAAAATAACAGAAGTTTATCCTCTCTGAATCTGTGCCAAACAGGACCTGAAAAAGTTGCTTCATATGTGCCTGATTTTTGTTTTTTAAGGTTTCAGGTTAGTGGTGACAGACACACCAAATGGATGTGAAAACTGGTCACTGGCTCATAGTCTAAGCATTTTTGTCAAAATGTTTAGAATAGCTCTCTGTTCCCAAGTGAACATGGAGCTCCACCTTCGCATTGTTGACCCTAAATCCTGCAAAAGACCAAGAAACAATCCATGTATCCTCCTTAAAGATAAGGTAAGTAATGGCTGCCAAAGGTGCTGATGTAAGCTGCTGATTTATTGAAGAGTGTTTTCTGGAGACAGAAAACAGTTTTTATCAGTGTTCTTGATGAAAGGTCCAGATGATGGACCCCACCGTATATCTGCTGAGTTTTTTCCTTTTAAAAAGGTAAAAAGGAATACCACTCATTTTCAAGCCAGTATCAGCGATTCTGATCCAATACCGATACTTGTACAAAAAAATGTATTTGGAAAATCACTTTCAAAGCAGCCTATGCTGACATTTTTATAGAATACCTTGTGACTCAAACTGAAATTGTCAGTAAAGTGCACAAATAAATATATATAAAGGCAACAATAATTGCATGTGTGTGTCAACATCTATTAAATATAAATAAAAAATAATCAAATCTGAATATTAACCATCAGTCTAAGCAAATGAGAGGGATTGATGTTGTCTTTCTATCCTTTTAAATATTTTTCATCCATCTTTTTATTTTTAAAAACTCTAAAATGGCTGTTGTACGAAATATTTAATGACATCGGCCTCTGTAGCTTCCTACCGACTGAATCTAGGCCTGATGAATTGATGTGAGTTGATCTCAGGGACACGTTTCACTTCAAGCTAAACTCACACAGATATTAATTGTAGCAATTTCTTATTTCATAAGCATATTTATTACTCTGCATAACAAAACAGGACGCAATAGTCTTTAGAACGAGGGGAGCGCCTGTTGTTTGAACATCAACACAAAGACCTGAACCTAGCAGATAGATGAAAATCACTTTGCCAAAATTTAGCATCAGTAGTCCACAGCTCCACATTTTCTCCCCCTGAATGGTGGTTAGTACCTGCCTGCAGAATCACGGGACTCCACGAGTGACTGTCCTGTCCTTGCAGCACCTCCCTCTCCTCTCCTCCTCTTCCTCATCTTCCTCATCCTACTTTCATTATATTCTGTGTTATGACTGACTCTCAGATGTTTAAGGTTTGTGGTGTTGCTATAACACCATTCTTCCCACACACATACATCGTACCTTTGCTGTTTAGCTCCACATGTGATGCCACGGCCTGAGAGATGTGCTGCTGCGCCGCTACCCTGGACCGTTTCACATATGACTAGTTTCTGCCAACTGGGGTATAATTTAGAGAAGATCCTGATATTATAGTTACTTTCCACTGTATTCCATACATTTTTACCCCAAACTAAATAAATATTCTAAAACATGAAAAGCTGGTATCGGAAGTATCGATATTTAAGTATCAATCCGCACATCACTAGTTCATAGGTGGGATCATATGGAAAGCCAGAGCTTTGAAATGAAACCATGACATCTTTCTGTATCACATGCAGATGAATGTGTTTAATGTTTTGCAGAAAGTATGAAGCTCAGATTGTGTGTATAGCTGTACACATCTGGGCTGCTGTTCTGCTCCTTGAGTGTAAAGTTTTGCCAACTGTGGGATGAGTTATTTTTTAGCAGGTAAACAATGATAGAAAACTGTAAATCATTGTACAGAAAGAAGAAAAAAAGAGGCGAGTATGGTGCAGCTCATAACTTATAGAATACCTCAGAGTCATTTCTTTTTATTTTACAGGAAAACTTCAGAGCTACAGTAGATAAATTTCTCTTCTCAAAGCAATTAAAATATCCCATTGAGTTGTGCCAGTGTGGATTAAATACCTGAGGCTCACTCATACCTTTTTATATGGACTTGATAAGGTGGGAGAACATTGTGTCACTCAGCCTGCTCTTCTTCATGTCCCTACAGCAGACTGTATTATAGAAACCATCATCTCGCTCTGGTTTTTGGCCTGTGCCTTCTAAGTGTGTCTGTGTTTGTAGTGTGTAACAGTACAATACATCATTCATGCCATCATCTTTCTTTCATGCCTGGGGGAGAGTGAGAGTCAGCTCATGTTTGTTTGGCTGACACATGTAATGCAAACTTGAGTCCAGACTGAAGCAGGTTTGGGTCTCTACAGCTGGACGCAGGAGAATCCCACCAAGCCGAGCGACGCCGTGCTTCATCTCCTGTGACTGACACCAGGTATCACCATAACTTCTCCTGCTCCTGGACAACTGATGGGCCAGAGTCAGGCTGCTCTTTAGCTGTCTGAAACTGCTGCAGTAAATTGCCTCGAGGCTGCAGGCCGAGGATGGAGATGAGGGAGGATGACAGGTCCCCCAGCACCTCCTCGTCCTCTGTACTGGCATACTACATTTCAGCCTCTGACCTTTTAAAGGCCTGACCTCTCTCTGATCAGTTTGCTGCATATTTCCAGGTCAGTCAAAGGGGTACAAATTTAATATTTAATCTTTTGAGCTTTGTGAAATTCACCTGCAATTCTGCCATTTCTATTGCCCCAAAGCAATGAATGACAGATACATAGCACTGAATGAAATTTTTAAAATGTACCAGTGACAGACACCCCCCTGACCCCCCCTCACCACATACATACAGTACACGCAAACCTTGATGCTGGGTGACTGTTTGACATGGTGCGAAGCTTCATGTTGATCTGCGTCCTCAGACTATGAAATAATGATGCTACGAGAGCCTGTTGTCTCTCATCTTCTGGCACCAGATTATTTCTGTCTTTGTTTTAATTTTCTGTCATGTCTCCAGTTCATATATCCAGAACCTTCAACTTTAAATCAACCTAGCATCAGTGATTGGATTTCACACTTAATGTGAAAATAGGAAAGTGCATATGACAAAAACTTAGCGAAAAAATGAACGTGGTTCATTGATTCTGATGCCGGGATGTGGCTTGGATTTAAATGTAGGGGGGTTGGCTTAGCCCTCAGGAGATGACATGCAAACCTGCTCCTTTCAGTCAGTAGTGAAATCATGATGGTGATGAGTTGAAAACAACAATGAGTAATTATTGTAATGATCTTGTCATGGTGCGGCAGAGGTGAGGACCCAATAGCAGGACTGAGAGGCAGGAGGTAGATGGGTCCAAACAAAATTTAGTTTGAACACACCAAAAAACTCAACAAGAAACACAACAAGGATCTGACAGAGGAAAACCGAAACCAATGGGCATAATTACACAGGGACCAATAAGGAACAGGTGAAGTGGTATCTGGCTCTGAGCACCTATGAGTGGTGAGGCTCTGAGCACCATTTTCAACTTCTTCAGTTTATCCAAATCAGCTGTTGAATGTTTGAATTATCAGGACGTCTCTGCTGGAAGAAGTGGAACCATTCTGGGTCCATTTCTGCTTCAGAACCACAGCTTTATTTCTGCATCACTTCCTGAAACTACACTTGAAAAAAAAATGCTTAAATTACGTTAACGCATTGTTAACGGCCTTAATTAAAACACATCATCATCATCATCACTGAGATTAGCAGTACCATCATGACATAATAACATCTGATTTGTTGCCATAGTCATGTGACACAGAAGACACAGGAATACACCATGACTGGATTTACTGCCAATTTTAACTACTAAGAAGTGAAAGCAGATTGCATGTTTTGTATGAGCACAATATCAAATCCAATATATGACTGGCAGATATCAAAGTATCAACTCCAGAGTATTATTACATCCATTTCTTTTAGTATTAGTAAACATTAAATGCAATTTTTTAATAGAAGTTAGTGCAGTTCCTTACACTGAAGTTTGTATTTTATATGTAAAAACATAAAACATACAAAGCAGGGCGACAACTTTAATACCTTTTATCTAACATCTTTCTGACTTGAGACAGTTCAGGTGGCCAAATGTGTTTATATTTAAAATAATTTCCACATCATGACAAGTTATTCTAGTCATATCATTTCCTATGTTTTTCCAGTTCCAGATACCTTTGATTAATGTTTTGTGATTGACTACATCCATTGTGATATGTAAGCTGTTATAAACATGAGATGATAAATGTAAATGATAAAATCATTTGGCTTCAAAGCTCATTACATGTAAACTTTTTCATAATGTTCTCATGCTAAAACAACAGAAAAAATGTTGAATTTTATGTTGTTTAAAGGTTATTATGGTGTTATTTGGGGCATTTTAAGGTAAAATTTAAACTGAAGCAAATTAGAATGTTAAAAAAACACAATAAATATGTACAAAGAAAAAACTCAACTCTTGTTATTCTGCTTGCAGACACTTTTTCCTGCAAGTGTCTCAGAGGTGTAGTAAAGATGGGGAGTGGTGGTCTGAGGGAAGGAAAGGAAGACTAATGGCTATTATACTAATGGGATACTGTCTAAGCAATTAGAAGAGGAGAGAGAGTCGGTGAGGACTGGTGCTGATGGACCTGGAGTGACTCCCACAGCTCAGACCCCTGAACTATTCATCATCTGGACAACTTGGAAGTGATTTTTCCAGTAAAAAGAAAAGAAAAGGATTTCTCTGCATTGTTGTGGTGTCATAAGTGGGGGCTTGTCCGGGAGCTTGTTTTAGACTTTATTCGGTGGTGTGTTAGCATCCACATGTTGTTTGGAGCACTTTTTTTTTCATGATTTTGTCATTTTAATGATTTGAAGTCAATCTGACACACAAAGTAGGAGACTGAAAAGTAATTTTAAACAAATAGCGATGCATTTAGTGTCCAGCTGGTCTATGAAAGACTCAATAAACTGGGAACAATGAATAGTTTTAGCTGACTGAAAGTCTGTGGTACAGCTAATGTTTGTGTCTCAGGCTTTGTGTCTCTTTAATTACGGTGAGCCAGAATCTAATCTAAAAGTATGGATGGAGATATTCATGAACTGTGGGTGTCCTCAGTCCTAAAACATTTTTAAAAAGCAGGGGATGGCAATGTTTTAGTGAAAATAGAAGAGCAATAATTAAAGTTTCTCTACTAACTTAATCTGTAGCTTCTGACAAAAAGAATTGTTTCCTTATTTTTATTAAAATTAAAACACTGTACAAATTCATAAAATCAATACCAAATTCAGTATCAAATGTTTGTGGCAGACTACGTAGGCTACATAGTGTCCTCCGTAGTCTACACACTTCGAAGTCCGCTTAACATTTGTGAAATGGGACAGTCTATCTAATCAACAAGAATTTCCCATGGCAACAACACAGGATGCTGAATCATTTAAACCTCTGAAATTACTCATAGGACACCTCAGTGGGCGTTAAAACCGAGCGGTAACACCAACAGTAAAAAAAAAAAAAAAACAGTCTTAAGCGCTGTTGTTTTCCAGTTGGTACACACATCATTAACCCCTTAACGTTTTGTAACGTTTCGACTAAAGTGTAGTTAAAAAAAAACATCCTTTTTTTTTTTTTTCTTTATTCACCACCATCCTATGTGCAATGAATTCTGGAGGGTCCTTCAAATTCCATAAATTGGGACAGTACTTCGCTCTACATGCTGAGATTTTTTCAGGAATCCCATGGGTCACGGGATTCCTGCGGGATTCCCACAGGATGGGAGTTACTATTAATTACGTGATTGGGACGGTACAGGATAAAAAGTTAACAGGAGCAGACGGGAGCAGGAACCAAAAAAAAAAAAGACAGGCATTTTGTAGTTTTTGCTCAATAAACCTAAACTGTAACCAAGTATAAAAAAAAAAACTACACTACCCAGAAGCCAACACTGCTTTCTGGCCACTGCTTCCCTGCCGGAATTGAAATAAGAAAAGGAATGGAGTTAGCAAACACCCGCGGAGAAACCGATATGGCAAAAAATTATTTACAACTCAAAGTTAGAAGTAATGACGTGTGTATTAGGTTGGCAGAACTGGTTAGAAAAGGCGGACATATGTCAACACAGTGTATGCCGCTTGTAAAACATGTTTAGTTAATGACATTTAGAAATGAGTGAAATACAACTTTATATGTTCTGTTTGGGTTTATTCGATTTTGGTAGACATGGTGGGAACCATGTACTGTTTGATTGCTGTTCCCCCCTGTGTGTTTTTTTTTTTGTTTGTTTGTTTTTTGTTTGTTTTTTTGTTTTTTTTGTTTTTTTATAATTGTAATTTACCACTAAAAAAAGCTAGAAACACTTTGCAGCTGGTCTAAAAAAGAAGGATGAGAACATTTAATCAAATTCAATGTATTACCTAAAGACTAAATAAATTTTAAAAAAATGGGAGTGGGAGTCATTCTAAATGGGAGCAGGATGGGATCGGGAGTAATTTTTTGGGATTGGGACAGGACAGGATTTTTTCTTTTGCTTTGGCTCAGGATTGGGTCGGGACAAGATTTTTTTCTGTGGGAGTGGGATGGGACAGGAGTAATAATGCACTCCTCTGTCACCCTCCACTTCACGCACCGCGATGACGTATGTGGCGTAAGTGCAGACCGTGAATTGGGACACACCTATGGTGACACACTTTCATGCTGTTGCTACACCTTTAGCATCATTGACCTGCAGCTTCCTGAGTTAGGAATGATCCATTTTTTGAGGTTGGTGGACAAATCAGCTTCAAGAATTTCATTGGAGAGACAAAGTTGTGTGACAAGAAGTCATGTTTTTAGGGGTTTTTTTCTGTCTGTTTGCTTCTTTTCTTTGTTTAGGTTTAGACACAATTACACAATGAAATCCTCAGGGAATCCTTAATTTTTTTTGTTTGTTTATTGTTTTGATTTGTTTTTGTCTCATTAACTACTGTAAAACGAGTATTAAACAAAACCTTTTCTCTCCCAGCTGGTCACAGCCTAATGTTTTCTTTATATATATATATATATATAATTATATATATATATATATATATATATGCTTGTTTATATTGTTTTATTTAACTTATCTTATTGTTATTTATTGCATTTTATTTGTGCTTTTCTTGCACCTTGTTGCCTCTATTTTGCTTTGTACCTTTATATATTGTGTCTTCTGCTTGTCCTGCTTTACTGTTGGTGTTGTATTGCTGCTGGTACCCAAATTTCCCTGAGGACTCTCCAAAAGGATTAATAAAGTATTTCTATTATATATATATATATATATATATATATATATATATGACTAATCATGTTCTTTGAACAGTAATCAGACCTGCTCCCCACAAGCAGAGAAGGTAAACAGACAAAATACTGCAGAATTTTATTTATTTATTTATTTATTTATTGTCATTATTATTTGTCTATTTTACAGCAATTTGAAAATAATGAAATTTATATATGTTACATCTATAATAGACCCTGAAACATAAATAATGCTGAATGTGAAAAGAAAAAGTTGGATGAAGTTCAGTATACTTGGTTGATGTTGTGATGAAGCAGAATTGTTTCACCTGCCTTTTAGCTGTACATCTGTTTCCTATGGTGCATAAGTACAGTCCATTTACCATCTATAACAACAGAAAAGGAGGACAATATTTATGAGCAGGGTGTTAAGTTAACACACCTATCTGCAGCTTTGCAGATAATTTACCAGCTTGCTGAAGAACATGATCCTTGTTTGACTGCGAATGCTGACTTTTTTGTCTCAGAGCAGCGAGTCCAGGGTTTAGACCAGATGAAGCTCCAGAGGAGCAGCGCAGGGGGAGTTTGGTTAATGGAAGAGGTTTTGACACTCACACTATCTTTCATTACAGCCACAGAAATGCTGAATGCAATTTTAATGAAGTCTTTTCATAAATCTTTGTACTAATGAAACACAGAGTCAGTTAGGTTAAGAAGACTTGCATTCACATAGCACGGCAAAAAATGGAAAACGTTATGTTATGTGGCAGTCAGGCCGATTTTCCTCTGTTACTGGCAGCAGCAGTTAGTCTGTTAACCCCTTAACTCCCGGTAGCAGAGGCTGAAAATTAAAGTTTAGAGAAATTATAGGCCAGAAACCTGGATAATGAAGCAGTAAAGGTGCATGGATGGAAGTTATTGTGCATATTGTGAATATTTCTCTCTCCTCACCATCTAGAAGCTGTGAGATTCTCATCCTGCTTTCTGTCTGTTCACCTGATGCTGATATTCATCACATATTGTTCCTTCTGTGTTTAGAAGGAAGCAGCTTCACAGCTTTAAATTCATCCTGCTGACTTTTTACCTTTTAGTTAGTAAATCCTGAACATTTCATCCTTCTTTGTCATAAATATTTGATTTTATAAATATATATAAAGAAATATTTTATCTGAAAATTGCTGCTAAACCTGTTTATGTGTTTAGTGCAGGGGTCTGCAGCCTTTCCAATCCAAAGAGCCATTTTTCCCTTTGCCAGCTAAATAAAACTCCTTTAGAGACGCAAATGTTACGAAACTTTTCAAAAAGGTAAGTTAATATATATTTTTAATGAAGAGCCACCATAGGATGTTTGTTATTTTTGAAGAACCACATTTTTATTTCCATTTTTAAGGTTTTAAAATAAAGAAAAACCTAAAACCTTTATAAAAAAAAAGAGGATAGACAGACTTTCTGCTAAGGAATGTAGATATTTGTGGAAAATGATGTAAAAGAAAGGAAAAAAAAGTCCATGGTTTCCAACCTAATGACAAGAAAGATAGATTTAAAAAGATATTTTAGCCACGTATTTAGAGGCATTGTGGAAGGTCCAGAGAGACACTTGCAGCTCCAGAGTCGCAGGCTGGAGACCCCTGATGTCGTGTTTGTAAACCAAAACTTACTGCATTTTCTTTTTATAGCTGTAGGCCTTTTTTTAAAGGAAAGAGACATTTTGCGCGTAACGATGCAATTAATCACGATTAAAAAATTTTATTCGTTGCCCAGCACTAATATATATATAAATATATATATATATATGAATATATATATATATATATATATGTATATATATATATATATATATATACTGTATATATATATATTTTTTTTTTTTTTTTTTTTTTTAGAGCAAATGCTAAAGTCAGCATGTAGAAATATATCAGGTTTTCTAGGATGTGTGTCAACTCCACACTGCTAATTGCAGTCTGGAGAGTTTATAAAGAAAAAAAATTGTGTAGAGAGAAGCGTAGAATACACTGTAAAGTTAAATTTTAAATAAAATAAATACTGTAAGCAAATCCTTTATGAAGCAGTAATTCATCCTCTGCCACTGTTGACACTAAAATAAAATATAAATACATTGTACTGATATTAGCCACAGACATTATTAAAAAGGTTTATAATTTTAAAAAATGGGTCAAAATTTCTTATCACAACATGGCTGTGAAAGTATGAAGAAGCACTTATAATGTAACTTATTTGCCATGTTGAGTAATTGATGATATTGTAGATGACAATTAATATTTATTTAAATGAACAGCTTTTTTTATTTTGGACAAATGTGACAACTGATGGATGAAATCTATTTATTTTTGTTTGTTTGTTTGTTTGTTTTCCAAAATCATTCTCTACTTTTAATTCTGTCTGTAATGTGCAGTTATTAACAGAATGAAATTATAGATATTCATAAAGAATCATATTATATCATCAGTGACAGTGTAAACTCACCGTCCATTTCATCAGGTCCACCTTTTAGTTGGACACCCTTTTATCTTCAGAACTGTCTTGCTTCTTGGTGTGTTAGACAGAACAAGGTGTTGGAAACATGTCTCAGAGGTTTTGCTCCATGTTGACATGACAGCATCACACAGTTGCTGCAGGTTTGTCGGCTGCATCCATGATGAGAATCTCCCGTTCCACCACATCCCAAAGCTGCTCTACTGGACTGAGATCTGGTGACTGTGGAGGCCGTTGGAGTCCAGTGAACTCATTGTCATGTTCTAGTTTGTGACATGGTGCATTATCCTGCTGGAAGTAGCATCAGAAGATGCTACACTGTGGTCATAAAGGGATGGACATGGTTAGCAACAATACTCAGGTAGGCTGTGCTGGTTAAACCAGGCAATGTTGGTACTAAGGGGCCCAAAGTGGACCAAGAAAATATCCCCCACACCATTACACCAGCAGCAGCCTGAAGCGTTGATACAAGGCAGGATGGATCCATGTTTTTATGATGTTTCCACCAAATTCTGATTCTAGCATCTGAATGTGGAGCTGAAATGGAGACTCGTCAGACCAGCAACGTTTCTCCATCTTCTATTGTCTAGTGTTGGTGAGTCTGTGTGAATTGTAGCCTCAGTTTCTTGTTCTTAGCTGACAGGAGGCACCCGGTGTGGTCTTCTGCTGCTGTAGTCCATCTGCTTCAAGGTTGGACGTGTTGTGTGTTCAGAGATGCTATTCTGCTGGAACCAGTACTTATTGGATTTCCTGTTGTCTTTCTATCATCTCCAACCAGTCTGCCCATTCTCCTCTAACCTCTGACATCAACAAGTCATTCTGGTCCAGACAACTGCTGCTCACTGGATATTTCCTCTTCTTCAGACCATTCTCTGTAAACCCTAGAGATGGGTGTGTGTGAAAATCCCAGTGAATACTCAGACCAACAACCATGTCACATACAAAGCAACTTAAATCCCTTTTCTTCCTCATTCTGATGCTCAGTTTGAACTTCAGAAAGTCATACTTACCATGTCTACATGTATTGAGTTGCTGCCATGTGATTGGCCAATTAGATACTTGCGTTAACAAGCTATTGAACAGGTGGAGCTGATAAAGTGGGTCTTTATTTACACACTGTTTTAGATGCTCAAATGAAATTACAGGACACTTGTGTCAGTGTTTCTCATGAATTATTAATCACATAGCAGAATACCAGGATCCAGAAGCCAAGTTCAGAATTTAAACCTGCACTTTCTTACTCTGACATTTTTATTGGCGGTTAAATTACTGTAGATGGTGAAAGAGTTGCGCCTGGGAACTGAATGTTCCACAAAGTATTTAATAAATTATATAAAAATGATTTTTTTTTTATTTTAATAAAAGGAATGGACTGCTGATAATCTTTTTCTAAACTTTGCTTCTGTAAACAATGCTGGAAATAAGTTAATCTGGCTTAAAACATTTTTTTAGCTAATCTGTTGAAGAGCAGTCAGATACTAATCATTAAATAAAATCTGGATAAGTGAGAGATTCTCCTGTTAATTGGCTTGATGATGTTTTGATTAAAACGGGTTGTTGAGCTCATTAGTGTTTTGTGTGTTTTTGTGTGTTAAGTAGATGGTGGAGTGTTAATTACTGGGAGGTGGGATCACTGTTACATGATGTCAAGAGATTTGCCCCGGCTGCTCTCCCCAGGCCCCCCTCGGCTGTCTCTGTCTTCGTTAAGTGAACATCAGGTGCAAATTAGCCCAGAATAACTTGTGCCTAATATAAATGTGGCTCTCTGCCAAGAGGAGGAAACTGTGTTGTTGACCTGGAAGTCTGACTTCTACCACCACCTGGTGGCGACTTATAGCTGAAACCTGCTGGTCCACATCCCTCAGAGAAAGTAGCCCACCTCTGCTCTCTGCTGGCAGCTGATCCACATTGAAGCTGATGGTAGCCTAAGGTGATGTTAAGGCGGATCATGTCAGAGCTGCCAGACCATGAATCACTTCTACTGAAGCCTGAGAGAGGTGAGGATGAACTCAGAGCGTCTGTTAGATTTTTAATTAGTATTTTTCCTCCTTGTTTCTTTGGATATTTTAGCAGAGTTGTACTGCCACAGGGAGGAAAGACGGAGTACAAATGTAACACCTTTCTGATTTGCAGCTTCAGGCTCCAAACACTGATGTGTTTAAACCTTCCTCTGGCCTTTCATCTGCACCAGCAGAGGCAGACTGAGGATACAAAGCTGTGCAGACATCTAAGATTCACCTGGATTTACCTGCTTTCATCACAGGAGCTGCTTGTGTTTTCACATGTAGCAAAGACCTCCTCACATCTTCAGGTGGTCTTCATCATTTAGATGCAGTTGGTTAAACCTGAAACTGAACATGAATGTTGCTTGTAATGTCATGAGTCTTCTGTGCTTCAACCCATCATTCAGCTGTCCCTCTAAACTGTATGTTATCAGCTATTTATGAGAAAACAACAGCCAATGATGTAATCAATTTGGCAGGTTTAAATGTAATAAAGCAAATAAAAAAATATTTATCACATTATTGGCATAGCATGACAAACAAATCCTTTGGAAAAATAATAAGAGCAGCCATTAATACAATAATACACACACATACACACACACACACACATATATATATATATATATATGGGTTTTTTTCTTATTTATTTTCTAGACATTGATTGATTGATTGATTGATTGATTGATTGATTGATTGATTGATTGATTGATTGATTGATTGATTGATTGATTGATTGATTGATTGATTGATTGATTGATTGATTGAAAATTTATTTGAACATAATGACAAATATAAAAACCAAAACAAAATTAAATTAATTAAAAAAAAAGGAAACACAGTTTAAAAGGAGTGGGTGGAAGCATAAACTTATAAAATCCCACCTCAGTAAATTACAACAATCTTCAGAGATTATAACAATAACACAACCACTACCCGCCACTAGATAATCTTATAGAGACAGTAGTGCTAAGTAACAATACTCAGTCTACACAATAAAACCTATATCATAATAATAATAATCATGTTATACAAAAAATATAGCAATAATATTAATAGTGATAACATATATGAATATTATCCTTATTATGTTACATATTGTACAGTATCTGGATGTACAATCGAGCATGTGACAAATAAACAGCTTGAATCTCAAAGAATGTCCTAAATAAAGATTTTTAGCAGCAAATAATTCTCAAATTGTCTTTTACAACCACCATCATTGAGAGAAAGAAGGCTGCATAGAGAGAACTCTTGATATCCACTGTATGTATTTATGATGAGCAAACTGCACAAAAACTATAAAAGAATCTAAGAATGTGATCCAATTTATCCACTTTTATATTACTGGTTGCAGTTATTACATTTGTATTTCCATGTGAGGTTTATTAGTCACTCTAAATTCTCCCTGGGAGTAAATGTGAGTGTATGTGGTTGGTTGTCTGTCTGCCCTTCGATGGACTGGCGACCTGTCCAGGATGTACTTAGTTATTAATTTTTTCTTTATTGGTAAACCTTGAATGCAAAACCTTGTACTCATGGGAGTGTGTGGTCTCCCTCCTAGCCATTCATCTATTCAGCAGTGAATC
This sequence comes from Melanotaenia boesemani, assembly GCF_017639745.1. NCBI lineage: Eukaryota > Metazoa > Chordata > Actinopteri > Atheriniformes > Melanotaeniidae > Melanotaenia > Melanotaenia boesemani. The sequence goes on along the minus strand of NC_055696.1, from coordinate 28,609,152 downwards.
TAAAATTCAGATTTGCTCTTTTGTGAGGATATGAGGCTCAGCAGGGCTTTAGGAATGAATTTAACACACAAAGTCTGAATAAAATTTAGTGGACTCTATCTGTGTATGAAGCATTTTTCGTGACAAACACATTCTGTCTTCCTTTTATTAATTTATCCTAACCTTTACACACACACATTTAAATCTATTAAGCCCCAAATCCCTTTGGCCTTTTCCAAATCAATTTTTCCTTTGCTCCTTCTTCAGTTTCTCTTCACGTTTGAGTCTGAACAGCTTTTTCTCCTCTTGTTTTTGTTTAGTCTTGCATACTTTTTATTTCACACCTGGGTTCACTTACTTTAAGCTACACACACACAGTAGATATACTCCGTGGCTGGAATGTTGTGTTGACCTTACAGGATCTGTTCTTCAGTGGTTACAGTCATATTTATCTGGAAGTACTTTTTCTGTAAACATGGGTCTAAACTGCTTAAAAATGGCTCCTCTTGTGGTCTGCCGCAAGGCTCAGTTGTGGGTCCAGCTTTGCTTGCACTGTAAAGGTTGCCCCTGGGGTCCATCTTTTCTAATTCTAACATCTCTTTTCACTGCTTTACAGATGACCTACAGATTTATTTGCTTTTAAAATCAGGGAGAGACTCATTTAATCTGTTATTGTGTTGCCTTGTCAGCATTAAATATTAAATCAAAATTAAACAGAAATTGTCTTTCTTTGGTAACTCTGTTATTCCAGATGTTGACCGTGCTCTTGGTTATTTATCTTATTGTAAGAACGTTAAAAACCTCGGAGTGTACTTGGATGGTTCCTTTAAACTTTGTTGACAGGTGAGTGCAGTAGTCCAACCTAGCTTTTTCCATCTCAGACAGTTAGTTAAGGTAAAGCCAAACCTTCCTGCCACCTGTTCATTACTTGCAGACTGGACTGCTGCAACTCTTTGTACTGGTTTAGTCCTCTGTTTGTCATCTTTGGTCCAAAATGCGGCCACTTATCTGCTGACTGGTACAAAGCAAGAGAAAATAACTCCAATATTACAGCTCTTTATTGGCTTCCAGTTACTTACAGGATCTGGATTAAAATTTTACTCTTTGTTTTTAAGTCTCTTAGTGGCCGAGCTTCTTCTTATCTTGCTTATTCATGCTCCATTGGAACCATGGAGGTGATAAAGCACTTTGGGAACCATGAGCTGTTAGAAATGTGCTACAAATTTAACCTTGACTTATTTGTTCCATCGTTTCTTCCTCCCATCTCATTCCATTCCTCATTTCAGTGTTTTGTTTGGGAATCTGTTTAGTTTACCTTTGGATAAATAGAGTAAATTTATTCTTGCATCCTGTGTCTGGGCCCACCTTTCTGTCCACCTTTCATTACTCATCTTGTTGTGTGTCTTCATCTCAACACAGTTATTTTCTACACTGAACTTTATCAAACTGCCACTGATATATAAGTCAGTTTAGTTCAGGTTAGTTCGTGTCCTCCTGGGTACAGCACACCAGATGTTTTCATCATCATTGGGCTACAAAAGCAAGAAGGATCAATGCATGTTTCCAATATTCTGCCTGTGCTTAAAGTCCCTGTTTTGGTATTCACTGTAGGGATGCCTGTCTCTCACTCACAGATTTTATTTATAGCTAATACATGGGTAAAGATACACTGCATTATTATTATTATTTTTATTATTATTATTATTCATTATTATTAGATATTTTCATTCACAATAATTTGGTTACGTTTGATGTGATTAAATCCAAATAATTTATTAATTATCTTTACATTTTTCATGACGTGTTTGTGTTTAACTCTAGCTGCTATAAAAGTCCCATTCAGACTGAGACACACATGTCAGGTGGACAGACTAATACACGTCTCCAGCATGTACTGGTATCATAACAGGATGGACCCACTCTGACACTTTATCTGCTGTAAAACTGGATTTTAGATAGCCATGACCTCGCTTATGGTACATTTTATTTAATCCTCTATATACAGATATAATTACACTATACTAACTTGTATTAGTTCAGTTTTACTCCCCAAATTCAGCCTTTTGTCTAAATCAGCCCATCAGAGGGTCTACTCTAACCCACAGGATGAATTTAATAAATAATTAATAACATGGAAGCTATTAACTACAATTCTTTTTTTAAAAAAAGTAACAGTAATTCCTAATTTATCTACAACACTTTATGTTTAAAAACTTTTCCAAGGCAGGAGGTTAACTTGTTAACCTTAACTAAAGTAGGTTTGACTCTCCTGGTCTAAATTATGTCACAGCCATCAACAATTTAGCTTCTTACTGGATCATTTAACAGTTAATGCAATGTTGGGATAACACGTGTTTTATTGTGTCTAGACAAATTCATCTGTTTTATCTTTTTTTTTTTTTATTACTTATTTTCAATCAAAAGCACCATTTTTTTTATCTCAGAGATCAGTGACTTAAAAAACTAGAAATCAATTAGGGTTATGTTCAAATCTTTGACTGGAACAAGGAAAAATATGTCTACAGTGTGAATGCAGCCACAGAAATGCAAACACACACACAAATACACACATATGTCCTCTGAAGTCCCTTTGACCCACCCCACCCACACAGCCCTCACCAGACCAGAACAAAACACCCTCCCCCTTAGAAGACTGGCTGGAAGTGATGCACAATGTGTGTGTGAGTGTCCCAGAGGTGCAGCGGATTAGACAAGGTCTCTCTGGAGGGGTCATTATGCAGCCCTGATTATCCCTAAAACCTCTGAAACACACACATAAATACACAAATACACACTTGCATGCATTGATCTTTTTTGACCCATCACATCTGTTTCCTAAAGCACCTTGTTGCAGAAGGAAATCTGACACCTTATCACCTCGACTTCTCACAACACAGCATGCTGCATGTTCAGTGTATGCACACGAGCGTGAACGTGTGCACTGACATCAGTGTGGAATTAAAAGATGCTTTAAAGAGACTAACCCGGTCTGATACTATGGTGGTGACGCAGGGTGACTGGGAGTAGCTTGACTGAAGAACTTATTGTGATAAGAACAATATTAGTGATATTTATTCAGCAGCTCTTTGGAGGTCTGGCTGAGTTTTGGCTTTAGAATTTTTTCCTTAAACTTCATACAGCCAAAGTGAACTAACCTTCAACTTATTTCAGTCTATACAAAAGGAAAAAATATTATATTATTATAAAAAAAAAAATAAAAAAAATTTTCATTATGCAGTTTATATCAGCAGGTCACTAAATGACCTGCTGATAACCAGCTCCCAACTGTGTTTACATGTAGAAATGATGTCTAGTGTTTGTCCATTACCTATTATTCTGTTAGTTTTTGATCCATCTTTAAAAACTGAACCCTTACTTTAACCTGTTTTTACATTTAATAGCAGTAAAGAAAAGAAGGCATATTTTTTTCCACACTGCTGGATCAATCATCATGTGCCTTTTGGTGACTGGCTGGGGCTCAGGAACAAGGCTCAGGATGTCTTCTGATCTATACCACAGTACGTCTTCTCTCAGTGGCCAGAAGAATCTATTTAATCCAATCAGATGCAGGGTTTTCACCAAAGCAGTACTGTCAGAGTCCACTTCTTGGATGACTCCTGGGTAAACATCCCCATCATAGAGCACCACACACCACTTTCTGATGAGGGCCTCTGTGACTTTCACACCTCCAGTTTCTTGATCCTGTTTGGTTTTGGGTGTTTGTGTAATTTCAAAGTCCACAGTCTGTTGATCAAAGCACTCGCAGAACCCAGCAGAACAGAAGCAGCTCAGTTGTCTCCATTTGCTGCTGCCGGGCTTGTCGGTGAAGATCTGAAACAGAACACAAAACAGTTGGCATTATTTAATCTTATTAATTCCATACTAAAAACAAATTTGCATAAGATTAAGATCTATTGATAAAATACTGTGAATTACCCGGTGAATTTTCATTCTACTCTTTACAGGCTTGATTTTCTCCGGCAGCAAGGAGACATGGTCTTCGATCTTATTCTCTGCTAGTAGAAGAGTTTTATTTTGGACTCTTTCAGCAGAGACTCATAGACCACTTTGCCATTAGGTAGATCCATTCCCTTGGAAACCATCAGAATCAGAATCAGAATCAGAAATACTTTATTAACCCCTTTGGAAATTCCTCAGGGAAATTTGTGTTTCCAGTACAAACCGTCCAAGACTAGACAGTAACAACATATAACACAAACAGGATCAGGCATACTGCAGCCGTTTCTACAGCGCTCCTTTGTCTTAGATATAGGAGAAAGATAACATTAGGGGAATAAGATGTGGCTGGAGAGAATAAAAAAAGGCATCTTCACACTGGGCCTAAGGGCCCATTATTGAGATACAAGAGGAGTGGAGGGAGGGGGGGAAGGGACAACCCAGGCAGTGAATCATCGGGGAGGTGCATCTGTAGTGGTGTATGTGAGTGTGGTGCGTGTGTGTGCGCAGTAAGTGAGCATGCGAACTTGTCCCAGTTCTCCATCACAGTCTCTGCCACCTGATGATAGTGGGCATCCTTGGGAGCTGATCCAGGTAAAAGTCCACCGCCCATGAGGAGGGTGGGGGAAGGGTGGGGGAACTGAGCATCCGTCAACAAAACATTCCAGGGAGCTTTTAACCAGCCACCCAAGGCCAGTACAGGGAGCCGAATTTGATAACAGCATTTGTTTTGGTTTCAGGCCAGAGCTGTTTCGTCTGCCTTGAGTCTCTCAGTGGTCCCAATGGCGACTCCAATCATCCGAATTGTGGGTCAATTTCCATCCAGCCGAGCCGACAACTTCTCCAAGTTGGTGTCCACCTTACGTACAAGCTCAGAAATCGCAACCAGTTTGCCATCCAGAGCTTGAATAGCCTCCAGTTTACGATTCAGCTCCTGTACCGCCAAAGCCTGATTGTTCATAGCTCAACACACACCAGCACAGAAATCCGGCAGCTTGCCAGTGACCGCCGACAGTGTCCGAATTTTGCGATATGCCAGGAAACCGCCCGCTCCAAACAGCAGAAACCCAGTTATCATGAATCCGAATGTATAGATGTCTTCAGCGTCCTCGACAGACAGGATCGACAGGCACATGACTTTCCACGCTCCCCAGGAATCCATCACATATCCAGCCGAAAACGTTCCGCCAGGACAAGCAGGCTCCCCTACACCTGTTTTCCGGTTCGAATAAATTTGGTCGATTGCATTTAGGGACCAACTGATCAAATCCATAGTTCAAGATTTGAGTTTTGGAAAGAAATGCAGAGAGAGACTCAGAGATGACAGGACAAGTAGCAGGGCAGAGTGGGGAGGAGGGAGGGAGAAGAAAAGCGTCTGCCTACGTTGAGAGCCAATGTAATATATATGTAACCATGTAATCTGTTGTTTGTTTTATGGCAGCCCCAACTCGATCGGCTGGTCCCTTCCTATGCCCTGCCTCCAAGAAGTTCCAAGTCACTTTTGTGAATCCAAGTTCAAATGGGATAGTGCTTAAAAGAAAAAGTTCTTTTTAGAGCGGTACTGAGTTTGTATTTTTTCAGAATTTTCCCCACCAAACTCTTTGTTTCTCTTTTGTGTTCTTTTGTTTGTAGCGTTCTTGTAGCTCCATGACAAGAGCATAGTGGAAAAGCAAAGCTCTCCTGAGATTTGCTGGATTTAACCTAAGCTGTCTTCTTGATTTGGAACGAGGCGAATCTTGGGTTTTTAACTGGTTTGAAAGTCTTTCATAGCGTTTTTTTTATACTTTTCCATTTTTTGTAGCACTTTCTTCACAGTTTTCTAGGCTTCATATAAATCTGTGACAATTTACTTTTGTTCCTCTGTGCTTTTTTCCGTCCTCTTTGTTTGGGAGTTTGTTGTAACGTGGGTGGCATAGGACTTGCTTCCAGACATGGTATAGGCATAGCATTTTGTCCCTCAGGCTGGTTTGGTGACACCGGGGGGTATTTGAAGTAATGTAGTTGATATTAGCTTTTGCTTTTTCTTATTTGCTTTTGCATTTGCTTGATTTTGTCTCCATTTAAGCCGCTGAAGTCTTTGTTCTCGCTTAGAGAGATCCTTAATACCCTTTAATTTCCCAGTTTCTTTCCTTTTTCTATATCTTTCTCTTTCTTTTTCTAAAAACCTTTGGTATGCTTCAGGATCTTCTTTAATTCTCTCTCTGTAGGACTTTGATCTCTGTGCCACTTACTTGGGAGGCATTTGGGGGCAGACACACTGGAAACACACACACAAACGCAATAAAATATTGAAACTTTTAAATACAAATGAGGCCAAAAACAAGTGGAAAGTTAAAAAATACTATTTTCTTACAGGTATACAGAAATATACATAGATTAAACCTATGCATCTGAATGAAATAACTAGTGTTTTGTCATTACCGCTCATACCCTGTTACCACCTCCACACTGCATGATGTGATGGTAGTGACATGTGATGGTTATGACATTTCACAGATTTTAGCTAACTGTGCTACACTGGTAGAACTAGCTTAAACAGTATTTTAGCTATAGAGTGGTATACAACATTTTTACACAAATATGAAGTTTTTACTCTACAATCTTTAAATATTTATAAAATACAAGCTGTTTGGTAATGACACCTAAAAAATTATAAGGTGACTTGTCAGGACAAATTAGGAAAAAACTTATTGTTCCAGTATTTGAAATGTCTGTCTTCCTTCTGTCCTGGCATGTGCTTGAGTGGCAGTACAAACTGATACAGTCAGCGAAATTATACATTTTTCAATAAACTTTATTGCTCTGAAAACCTTCAATGTGTCGGTAATGACAGCAATATTAAGGGACAGACACATTTTATTAAAAATAAAGGAATGACTTTGACATGCTTGGCAAATATGATAAGAAATCACTAATTCTATTGTATTTTAAGGAACTTATACCAAAAACTAAACAATTTTATCATTTTTTATTAGAAAGATCAAGCACCACATATCTAAACCCTGAGCTAGGGACAGGGCGGAAACTGTAAAATACCAACATAAAAATGTAAAAAAAACGTTAAGAAAATTGTTTTATTAATGTGAAATTTTAGACAGAAAATAAACAATTTGCATACTAATAAGTCATTCTTAATATATATATGTATATATATATATACATATATATATATATATATATATTATTTTTCTTTAAAATTCATATAAGGGACACAAAAAGGCCTGAAATCAAATAAACACCCATGTAACCTCAAGAAAGACTTATATGAACCTCTGGACCACCACACCACTCGTCTCATTGACCTCTTAAAATCCAGAAAAGGAGTTGTAGTCCAGTCACTTGATCACCTCCTCCAACCAATCAATATGCAAGTAAGTGTTGTTTCAGGTTCTTCATCATTACCTCCTTATGGGAGTGTGCTTGCTTGCTTCAACTAGGCCTACAACTGCTACTATTGTATAATGACTTCTACAACTGCAGTACAAGCAATTCTTAAACTCCCAGAATCACATGAATGTTGTATCTTGAGCACGCCTCTACTTCCTCCGCAAGCTGAGAAGAGCTAGAGCTCCGGCCCCCATCATGCAGACTTTCTACAGAGGCACTGTGGAGAGCATCCTGTCCAGATCTATCACAGCGTGGTACGGCTTCTGCATCACATCCTGCCGCAAGTCCCTCCAGCTCATTGTGAGAACAACCGAGAAGATCATCGGTGTCCCTCTCCCCTCCCTCTACGACATCTACTGCACCCGCCTCACCCGCAAAGCTCTCAGCATCGCTGGTGACCCCACCCACCCGTCACACAGCCTCTTCAGTCTGCAGCCTTCGGGGAGGAGAATGAGGAGTCTCAGCGTCAGGACCAGCAGACTGAAGGACAGCTTCTTTCACCAGGCTGTCAGGATGCTGAACTCTCTCCCTGCCCTGCCCCCCCTCCCCTCGCTGCCCCCTGCCCACAAAACCTCCAGACTCTGAACCCCCCTCCCACCAACTGTGAACTGTTCATGGACACTTAACTTTACCAGTATATAAGCTAAACCTGCACAACTGCTATGCCATTTGCACCACTGTATTCATTTTGCACTATCTGGTTTTTCTTTACCCAACATGCTGCTGCTACTTGTGCCTTTTTCATTATTTATATTTCTTGTTTTTGTTCTTTTATATAGCATAATATAGTTTTTTATATATTATAGCATAGCAGAGACCTTTTTTTTTACTTAAAGATGTATGTTAAATGTTTATTGTCTGCACCTTGGGTCTGAGTGAAACACAATTTCGATCTTCTGTATGTCTTGTACATATTGCAGAATTGACAAATAAAGTGACTTTGACTTTGACATGCAAATATGCACCTTTTTTCCAGATTGTTTTGCCTTTCCTAAAGCCTTCTGCTTATTGTTTTTTGTCATCTTTTCCATGAGGCCAATGACATCACAACAAGACGCACTGCTGTCCTGCAATGTCTGCCTCTGTATGTTGGAGATAATGCCACTGAATTCTTCCTCAGCTGCTCAGTAAGTACATTCGTAACAATGGTCAGACCTCAGGTTCAGTTCTCAGACTTCAGAAAAAGTTGTTCAGGTCTGTGTTTTTTTGTTTTTTTTTTAACTCCCAGGTGCCATGGCTGAAGTCTTTTGGTATAAAACAACCATTGAGTTGTAGCCTAGGAAGATATGCTCTGAAATTCAGCACACAATAAATCTTGATGGATTTGTTTTTATATGCTTTTTATTATTAAGTGTGGCCATTTCTTCCTCTGCATTGTCTTTCCATAAAGCTCTGTAAGACCGTATTCCACAGTGCTGGTGGTCATGTGATTTTAAATTATGATTCCTGCAGACACTGAGTAGTTGAGATGCGTTCTTTTTTTCTGATTGCAGGATTTGGACACTGTATATGACTTCACCCAGGTCCCTGTTGGGGTTCTTAGGACACACTGCCACAGATGAACAGCATTGCAATCATCCTTGAAGGAAACATTGTCATGGACGAGATTTTTACAGCCTCTCAAGCACTTTGTCTTCTCTTTGGCTTAATGTATGCACTTCATCTGGATTATCCCAAAGGTATGAAGAGCACATTTGAGTTCATCCAGAATAAATTGTTGAACCTCGGGACAACAAAAGCTCAGCCCCAAACTGTAAACATCAAAAAATGCTCTTTTGAGCTAGATGTAGGCTAGCTATACTTGTTGTCTATATGAGTGTGAGTATGATGGGGCTTAACCAAACAATATTGAATATTTTATGTATTTATTTGAACTGAATTGGATATTATATTTGACCTTACATATATATATATATATATATATATATATATATATATATATATATATATATATATATATATATATATATATATATATAAACAATATTAAAACATTATATATATTATATATATATAATGTTTTAATAATGAAACTGTGACAAATTACTTTGTTGTGGAGCTGCAGAAGTTGTTTGGTTCATCACTCAGTAAGAATGATCCCTCGAATTATGAAGCTTTACAATAACTGTCAAAAGAATTGCAGCAGTGTGTGTGTGTGTGTGTGGTTTTTTTTTGTTTTTTTTTTTTTGTTTGTTTGTTTTATTTTCTGCTAACAGAAGGGTTTAGACTGAGGCTGAACAATTAAAGCATAAACAAAAATTGCTATATAGCTAAGTACTATTGTTTAGAGTATATATGTAATTTTTAAAATAAGATCAAATGTTGCAAACTCTGTTAAAAGTATTGTGGTGCTACAGAGATGGTCTGACCTAAAAATTGCATTGTATTAGAAAATGTCTTGTCAATACAGCAGTGGGAAAACATTATTTTGTTTTCATTTATCTGCCATTGTTCAGCCAAACTTGACCTTTGATAGTAACTTTCAGACAACTTTCAGCATGAACAGCGTGTAGATTGTTGTCATTGTTCACAAATACTGAAATAAAAATGTATAATGGATTTCATAATGCCATTTGGTGAATAATTTTCATATTAGCTAAACTAAGGTATATTAAGTGCATTTTATTTAAATTAAATACTGCTCACTTACTTTGTTACAGTATATTAAGTTAATATGAATTATCTTAACTGAGTTCCTGTCAACTTTAATAAAGTGCATGACACTAAGATACCTTAAGTGTAGTGTATAACAAATTTCAAGTAATTCCCACTTACAGTATTTTGGCAGAATATATTAAGTTCTTGTGACTCAAAGTATTTAAGCTGTAACAGCTTGATCTGAATTTACCTTTACTGAGATATATTAAGTGATCAAGACTTCAAAAAAAGGACAGCTCACTCAAATATAATAATTTCTCAATACTTTCCACAATTAAGTTTGTTTACTTACTTTTCCTAAGGTAATCGGTTTCCTAAATATTTTCAAGTAAACTTAACTTGTTAGAATTTACAGTGTACCTACACAGTGGACTTGGCTTACAGCCCCACTAGCTTCGCTGCCAGCAGCCTTAACCGGCTGCGATCGGCACCCTCCCAACAAAACCCCCTGACCACAAACAATTCGCTTGGCTGCGGGCTTAAGCCTTCTGACAGTAACCAAACTCCTTCCTCCAGAACAACCCAGACTGACTAAGCTCTTTTCATGACTGCGTACTCTCACCTCACTGGTGCTGCCACTCAGGTAATCAGGTCACCTGTGCTCTGCTCCTGCCATGTTCCTCCCACTCCCTCACTCAATGATACCAACCAGAAGTTTACTCACTACAAAATAAACAGAACATGGAGTTAGCATTGGTGGCTAACTAGCTAGCTTGTTGTCTGCATACAGGAAACAACAGCATTTCTGTAAAATATCTTTAGTAAAGCAGCAAATGACGCACCATCCTCTATTAATGTGTCCAGTGGCTGAGTCGCCCAGAAAGACCTCCATTTGATAGAACCACATCAAGTAGCTACTTCCTAATCGATCCAGTCTGGCCAGTTTGGTCCTTCACAGTCTTGTTGTCAAGTGTTAGTGTTTATAGTTTTCTCTCTACATTGTTCTGGAGTCTGCTGGTATTCATAAGCGGCCATCAGTAAGGAGACTTCCTGCTAGATCTTCTCATTTTGGGTTCCTCCGTGTAGGTAATGCAACTATCGCTACCCCGCCAATACAGTGCTTACCAGGTAAGGTACGGTTGGCTTTGGAAATGCAATCAGAGATCAGAGTTTACCAAAGCAAATTACACCAAACCGTCCGGGTATTATCCAGGTAAATCAAGTACTATCCGGTACTATGCAGGTAACATCTGGTACTATTCAGGTACTATCAGGTACTATCCAGGTATTATCAGGTACAATTCTGATACTATTCAAGTATAGAGGGAGAAATGTGGAGATGTGTAGCACTGATGCTGAATTTGGGAAAGTGATTTCCATCTGTGTGCTTGGTTTTTTTTTTTGTTTTTTTTTTTACTTGTCCTGTCTAGCATGGTGGCAGCAGAATGATGGTCTGGTTGCTGTGTTGTGCCGAACAAAATGGCTTTGCCAAGAGGTGCTTTATGGGTATAAGGCTCCTCTTGATAATTTTATTTTTTATTTCTATATTTATTTAAATATGTTGTTTTATCTCACTTTTTTTGGATTTATGGAATTTGTGTAATCTTGCTGGATCTGATCGGAAGGGACAAAAACATGAAGAGAAGTAAAAAGGAAAGTACCAAAAAGGAAGAGGAGACAAAGATACAGTGGATAGAAGCAACAATCCTTCAGTCCAGCATAACACCAGACAACCAACTGCTACACCTGTACAGAAACACATCAAAGAATTTCCTACGCCTTTTACAGGTAAACTAAGCTGACAATCATCAGGAGTTCGTAAACAAAAATAAATACAGAAACAAAAAAAAAAGAAGACAGCAACAATAAGATGTATCATGATGTTCAAACATTTGTTCTTCTCGTTTATAAGACTACAGCAGCTTGTTTTGTTCAGGTGTGCAGTCATAAATATGGTTATGAAATATCAGTAAATGCTTCAATAAATAGCTGTTTTAGCTCAGGTTGGAGTGATTTGTGTCCCTGAGATCATAAATATTAAATAATATAACAAATTCAATAGGCCTAGATTTAGTCAACAAAGATGCTTGCAGGGATTTCAGTCTGTATTATGGGTCAGGATTACTACACACATGTGGAAATGTACATGTATGTACATTTAAAACAATTTTTAGGTGCTAGAAAGTTACTCTGATCATAATGTGAAATATCGAATTTTCCTTTTTCAAATACATGGGATGCAATGTTTTTAATTATAATTTTTAAGTTGTAATGCACATGTAAATGATAAACTGTAAACATCAAAATGTAAACATCTTGATAATGTACTTGTACTTCCTTGCAGTAAAACAAAGAGAAACGTGAAGTTGTCATTAAATATGGGTTATAATGCTGTTATTTCCTGGTTCGGCTCAGTTTGACACTGTAAACTTGCCAAAACAAAGTTAGGCTTGTTGCTGGTTTTGGCCCAAGTCTGCTGATCAGATCAGGCCCACAGTTTGTGTCCTGGTCTAGGTTGTTGTAGTTGGCTGTTGTAGCTATGAGCTGGAGCAAATAAAAATGTAATGCAACAGAAATCTCTCGCTCTCTTTCTGTAGCTGGCACGTGCACTGAGGGTTGACTTTCCTACATTTCCTACAGCACGTGAAGGCAGCGGAGGATCAACAGGGACAAAGCGTCTTTGTCATGTGTGGGTTTCTCCTCCATCAGGTTCTAGTCAGCTTCCTCCCGCTGTGTCATGGAGGGAAATAAACCGTTTACAGACTCATGTTGCAGAAGCCACATTTTTAAGTTATATTTCATTTCATTAAACTCAGACTGAGGGCTGAAGTTATGTGTGTTCAGATACTTTATGCGACTGCTTTTTAAAGGATTTCAGAGATTTGATTAGCAGACAGACGTTGGGAGAGAGGAGGAGGAGGAGGGATTTCCGGACCCTGTGTAGAAAAAAAGAAAAAAGAGAGAGAGAGAGAAAAAAAACTTTTTTCCTTCAGTTTCCATGAGATGTAGGAGGAGGTTGGGAGAAGGAGGGGGCTGGAAATTCCTGTCAGGCTGCGGGCCAGGCTGGAGGGAGGTTCCTGTTACTTCTCATGGAGTCTGCTTCTTTCTACAGGTCTGAAAATGAAATGTACTAAAAAAGACCTGGACTTTGTGGCAGCGGACAAACTTCTTCCCACGGAGACCTCCTCCGACTGATCGGCGGCGTTGCTGGGAGGTGTTGGGATTAACGCGAACCGAGGGGCCGAAGGAATGTTTTCCTGACTTTAAGGACCGGAGAAGTCCACCGAAGAAGTTCTGCAGAAGGTAAAACCGCGTCTGCTGACACAGCCAGATAGTTCAGCTGGGAAAGTTTTCTTTGTACGGAAGAAAGCTGGGAGCCTGGTACGGAGACGGTTCCGTATGAATGAAGAAAGTGTGTTTATGGACTGAAGCCAGGACGGCATGAAGTGTTTGGGGCCTGTTAGAAAAACTGCTTCGAGCAGCTTGTTCAGCATCAGATTTTGGGAGGGGGGGGGTTAGGTGCGAGGGTCAAACCTTCAGGCAGTTCTTTCAAGCAGATTGCAAATCAAAGGGCTTCCAAAGATCAAATCAAAAAGACTTTAAATAGAAAATGTATCCATAACAATAAATAAAACTGCTGATGAGAACATGACCTAGAAAAAGGCTTGACTTCCCCTGTTGATAATTCACTTGACAAATACTTGTAACTTTATTAATAACTCTAAATATGATTAGTTACTTGTAATTACAACTCCAGTTCCAAAGAGTTGGGACTCTGTCTAAAATGCAGATAGGAACAGATTACTATGATTTCATTCCTGATAGAAGTCAAACAACATATCAGATGTTGAAACTGAGACATTTTACCATTTCCTCAAAATATGAGCTGATTGTGAATCAGATGGCAGCAGCACATCTGTAAAAAGTAGTTCCTGGCGATATTTAGTGTGTAGAATCCCCTGGGAAGTGAGGAAAACGGTTGCTAGTGTTTTGAGAGATGGATGTTGTCCTGGACATTCATTGCTGGATTTCTGCTTCCATGATGCTCCAGATGTTTTGTATTAGTGAAAGGTCTGGACTGCAGGCAGGCCAGTTCATGAGCTGGACTCTTCTGTGAAGCCATGCTGCTGTGATGGATGCAGGATGTGGTTCAGCATTGTCTCGCTATGGTCACTAATGCAACCCCATACCATCAGAGATGCAGGCGTTTCACCTGTCCACTGATAACAAGCTGGATGCTCCGTCTCGTCTTTAGTCTGCAGGACACGCCGTCCATGCTTTCCAGAAAAAAAATCACATTTTCATCCATCAGACCACAGAACAGTTTTCCACTTTGCCTCAGACCATTTTAAAGTAACATTTTTTTGAAGTTGTTATGAAACGTTTGCTTTGTCTCAGATTGGTGAACCTCTATCGTTACATGTAAGAAGCTCTGCATCTTTGAAATGTTCTTTTTATACCCATACATGTTACTGACCCGTTACCTAACTAGCTGTCAAATGCTTCTCCGGTTTTTTTTGATTTGTACCAATTTTTTTTCCAGCCTTTTGTTGCCCCTGTTTCAACTTTGATTCAATTTAGTTTGTAAACAAAGACAGATCAGTTTACCCTCAAGTTATGAAAGGAACATCATGTAGTCCAGATATTCATGGTGGGTGAGCAAAACCTGACGGGTGAGGGGCCTGGAGGCCTTATTATTTTTTTTTTTTTAATTCTTAAACCATCTTTCCCTTTTGGTTAATGTAGGAAATGGCTGCAAACACTGTTCCAGACTATGATCACTACTAAACCAAAGAATGCTCAGATCAGCACAGAAAATTAGTAGATTTTCTGTAATAATTTTAAATTAATTTTTGCTGTAATACTACAAGAAACCTGACTTGCTGTGTAAAGTGTAAATAAAAACAGGATGTAATGATTTGCAAATCTCAGCAACCCATATTTTATTTCCAATAGATGGCATCTTTTTTGCAACTTGCCTGATTAATTAAGGATATTGATTTTATTGGTGACATTCGTAATGAATTCAAACTGTGAGAAAACAGATATGAACATGATAAATAACTTTTTGGGTTCATTATTCCACACATCTGTCTCCTGTTTGCTAAAAACAAATTGATATTTATTTAATGTTTTGAACTATGTTTTTAGTGAGTGTGTTATTACATAAAATGTCTTGAGTCATATTTGTTTTTATGCAAGATAAGAAAAAAACGCGTTGCTAATGACAGTATTGAGAGCAGAGCAGTGAAACATCTTTGATAATATTGATGATTAAAAACTTCAAGTACTTTTGTCTCACAAATGAAATGACTGCAGCTCACCAACCTCACTGAAACGATGGAGCTGAAAGCTTGAAATTCTCAGCTAAGGTTTGGAAAATGAGACTTTTTCTTTTCTTTCCTGTTCCAGGGAGGAAAAGTAAAAGTGCTGCATTCAACAGTCCCTCCAGGAATTTGTGATGTTGCTTCACAACTATTAAATGATTGCAGCTGTCAGCTTTGACAAATCACAGCACTCCTTTCTCATAACCTGATCCACTTTTGTCATAAACTTTACTCCCATGTTGGGTCACTCCACACTGATTAGGACATGAAGACGTGTGAGAAATATGACCTGAATATTATCAAATATTCATATTGATAATACCAAATAGTTTTAATGATGCTTGGTTATTAATAGATGTTTTTATATGTTTATAAAAATTGTAACAAAATAAGTACTAATTAAAAATATATTTATAAAATAATGAATGGGTGCTAATGCAGCTTCTGCCCACTGAGATGTCCAATATAACTGCATAAAACATTCAATATGGGGCAGTCATGATGTAAAATGTCCTGTAAAGGCAGCTGCTGTGTAACTGGTTGGTGTGGTGACAGAGCTGGCCCTAATGAGTGTGAGGGAGGGGCTATCTGGTTGAGAGACACCTATATAAGGTGTCTCTATAATTAAATACTGAATCATCCCACTGATTCATTGTAAATACATTCATTATAAATAAATAAAAACAGGATGGTTCATGTAACGCATCCTGCTCCTCCCTACGTTGACCCAGCCCTGGCGGGCCGCCACGCCTTACAGTTGCAGAAAATTAAATCGTTTCGCATGGATGTGAAAATTCTTATATTGAACTGGCATTGTCCCCTACCTCCAGAACTCAGCAGTGGTAGGCTGCTCTGCATCGTTGTGGAGTCCGTTGACAGGAAAGGTAGCTTCAGATAAGTTGCTTTAGATTTTACAAGTTGAATAGACATTCTTATGTCTATACTTGAAAACCAACCACGCGCAAGAAAACGGAGTACGCGCAAGACACGAACACGTGATATGAACAAGTAAACTATCGATGAGCCCATCACTCCACTGTGTAAACCAATGTCCTCATGGCGGTAACCAGTGCGCTCTCAATTCCGTCACTGTGTGTTCGGCTAAACAGTCCTTGCTCACTCTAGTTTTGACACTCTGGAGGTGGAGACTGGGTTGACATGTTTTATCCTCTGATGGGCCGGTTTCAGGAAGACAAGAGAAAGCTATGTCAGAAAGAATTTCTCTAAAGTGTTATCAACATGTAAATAAGCAACGCTAAACATATGTGTGAAGGACGATTTCACGAAATTCTTGGGAACCTAGACCACATTAGGCCACCCCCTACAAAGCGCCAGTGCAAATGTGGAATATCCAACATAAAACTGATTTCACCGCGGTCCTACTTCCCTCATCTACAGAAGTCACGTTGTAGTAAGTTTTCAGTTAGTATAAGGCAGGGGTGGCCAACGTCGGTCCTCGAGAGCCACAATCCTGCAGGTTTTCCACATTTCCCTGCTCCAACACACCTGACTTAAACTAATGAGTCATTGTGCAGATCCTTATAGGCTGTTGGATCCATTTAATTTGAGTCAGTAGGCTCAAATTTTGGCTTAAAACAAACCAAAACTGTACCCACTTGTAAATAGTACTGTATGTGTGTGTAAATGAATTATAGATTTTGTATTGTGTGTTTAGGTTAGTTTTATATAGGTTTTGTAAGACATATTTGTATTTTAATGTATTTTAATGTATTGTAATGTAGTGTAGCAAGGCCCAACCAGGCACAAGAGCTGAGAACTAGCTTTAGCTAAAAACTCTGCAGGGCATCAGCTACAATATTTTGTACAAATGTACAAATGCAATGTCCCTGTCAAATAACTCAAATAAATATAAACATAAGATTACACCAATAAGTTAGCTTAAGGCTAACGTCTTTGGAAAATACCATTGGCAAGCTAGCAGTTAGCATGCACGAACAGACTGAAGGGATTTAAACAACTTTGTCTATCGACAAACGTTTACCTCAACAATATTTTCTGTGTTCAATTACAAATTGACTAGAATATGAACTGGCAATGTTTTATGGCCACAAAAGAGAACATTAAAAACATTGTCACATTATAGTAATGTTACTTGATTTTCCAGCAATATAAAGATGAAGTTCAATATTGAAGTTGAAAATAAATAAAATGATTGTTTACATGTGTATGATGTTTGGCAATGTTAGGACATTCAGATTGATTTCTGAAATAATTTTACATAAACATAGAGCTCATAATTATCTGACTGCTTGCATTTATTGAAGAAGAAAGTCTCAATGTGCAGTGATTAGTGCTGGACGATATGAACCAAATTTTATTTCTCAATATTTTTTTTTACCTGAATCACGATATACGATATATATCTCAGTATTTTTTTTTGTCCAGTAACCACAGAAACAGTTTTAATTTACAGCCTTCAGTGCTAAATACACTTTTATTAAGGATCAGCAGCACACAAAGTAGCTTTATATTAAATGAAATGCTTCTAAAACAAAATCAATGAAAAATACTTTTCAATGACCATAACAAAAATACAGCTGTGCAAATTGCAAAAGAAAAGATGCTTTTAACTCAAAACAAGCTATTTCGATATAAACAATATTCCCTCCTTCTATTTTGAGTCTGATAAAGTCACGATATATTTGAAAATCTCAATATATTGCCCAGCCCTAGCAGTGTTAAAGTAAACTGAGAATGAAACACATAGTGATGCATTGCTGAATTAAATCGAATCCTTGACAAGATAATCAAATTGCAACATCAGTGAAGATGCACGACCCTAGTAACACATATCTTGCTTCAGACACTTCTGTAGTAATCTCATATGTCTGAGCTTTTATTTGAGATTGCCAAAATTATGAATACATCCCTTGTATTTGTGAAGATTTACTTCATCTGCTGCATTTGGGGTATGTTGTTTCAGACAGGAGACTTAAAAAAAGACCTTGTCAAGAAGAGGTTAAAGCTTTTTTGACACTCATTTTTACTTTAGGGCGACTCTGCCTCCCCAAGGTGCTCTTTTAATGCTCTCTTTTCCAGCCTTTTGTTGTTCCATCCCAGCTTTACGATACGGTGCTGCCGTCAGAGTTAAGATGAGCTCATATTTTTCACGAAACAGTGACATGTCTCACTTTCAACATCTGATGATCACTTGTTCGGTTGTGAATACAATATTGATTTATGACATCTGCAAATCATTGAATCTGGTTTTATTTACACATTACACATAGTCCCAGTTTTTATGGGAATGAAGTTGTGAAAAAGGTTTTTACTTCTGTCTAAAGTACACTGGAAGTATTTGTCTGTAGTCAGAAGGTGATAGTGAGGGATCCATAGTTATAAAAGATGATTTCACTTGTTATTTATGTTGTGTGGTTCTATCTGTTCCTGAACCTTCACCACTCTGTCCATCGTTTTCTCTTTTCACATTTAGGGCATTTGGACCGACATTGGGAGTTTGTCCTTCCATGCTCTTGGTGGACGGTGTGAGACAGAGATGAGGGCTGCAGCTGAAGAGTTGTCCGGCAGCAACAACAGTGGAGGAGGTGGTGGCAGCACGGTCCTGCAGAGACTCCTTCAGGAGCAAATCAACCGGAATTATGTACTGCAGCAGCAGCAGCAACAGTCTGGAGGAGGAGGTGGAGGAGCAGGTGGTGGAGGGGGTTACTCAGTGCAAGGACAGGTAAACTCACCTGATGATCACTCCATGACCGCCCACATTGCGCGGCAGGAACCCCAGGGAC
Source organism: Melanotaenia boesemani (assembly GCF_017639745.1). NCBI lineage: Eukaryota > Metazoa > Chordata > Actinopteri > Atheriniformes > Melanotaeniidae > Melanotaenia > Melanotaenia boesemani. Next base: position 28,590,140 of record NC_055696.1, on the reverse strand, counting down.
AGGAGCTGCAGACAGATAGCGGTCTGGAGAAGCTGGGCTCCACCAGAGTGGGAGGAGGAGGCGGTAGTACTGGAGGTGGGGGGTGCGTGGGGACTTGTGGAGGAGGTACAGGTGGAGCAGGTGGAAACACCGAAGAGCAGTGCTCAAACCCTGAAGACCTCCCCACCTATGAAGAGGCCAAAGTGCAGTCACAATACTTCCGCGGTCACGGCCCCCCACCTCAGCCTCAGCAGCAGAGCAGCCCGGCCCAGCAGCTCCCTCTGCCGGCCTCTGTCGGCGCAGCCTTCTACGTCACCGGGATGAACAGCGCCAAGGTGCGCACTGAGGGCCGTCCCACACTGCAGCGGGTCAGCGGTGCGGGGAGGGTGCACCAAGATGACGGACTCAAAGACCTGAAGCAGGGACACGTTCGGTCCCTCAGCGAGCGTCTCATGCAGCTGTCTTTGGCCACCAGCGGGGTGAAGACTCATGCTCCAGTCAGCAGCTCCCCACTATCGCCACAGCTGCCCCCTCCAGGCCAGCCCAGTGATTACTACAAACCCCAGCACCGTGGCCCACCCCCAGACTACCCCTTCAAAGGAATGAGCTCTCCTGCAAAACAGCAGGACATAGGGGGCCATTTTTACCCAGAACAGAGAGGAAGGGAACACTCGCGGGAGATGCCGACTGTACGATACCAGCCCCCACCTGAGTATGGCTCATTCAGGTAAGCTTGTTCAGTTATCGTCATGGAGATTGCAGTGATCGATGTGTGACTTAACCTTTAACCCGAACCATAAACTCAGTCCACATCTCCACCTAAACTGAAATCACAGAATATTTTGTTAAATAAATACATTTTCTTCACTTTAACCCTTGAAAACTCTAGATCTCCGGCTTCTCCAATCACTATCGCTGATATCCGTGGTTCCCAACCTTTTTTCCTCGGGGACCCCCTTCATGCTTATGCTAAAATGCCGGGACCTCCTGCTCCACCCTGTGCTAAAATCTTGCTTGGTTTTAGGCTTTCAAAAGTGAGATTCTTACCATAAATAACGTATTCTGGTTGAGTCCTGTCCTTTGATAAAGCCAAAGTTAAATGAAAATCATATAGCCTCACTTTTTACATGAGAAAAGGCCTAGTCCCTGTTGATGTCCGTGTTATTGCTACAAAATACTGCTATATCTATTAATACATTCATTTTACATACTTTTAGCCTCACCGTCTGGCAACTGAGGCTGTCCTGAAAAAATAATGTCTGGATGTTGACTGTGATTAAAAAGGTTGCTCTTCAACATGTATTTTTATTTAGAAAAAAAAAAGAAAAAAAAAACTAGGTGGGCCAAACTTAGCAAAAAATGGTTTGGAGTTTTAAGGGTTAAGGATCACAATAATCTGTGGCTGTGGCTCAGGAGGATGAGCTAAAGTGACTTTGGATAAGACACTGAAACCCTGCACTGCCTATATAAGCACTGAATGTATACTTACCCCTCTTTTACACAAGGTGCGTGTGCGTCACGTTATGGCTGCACCACGGTTTATTCCGACCTACGTCCCGTGGCAATTTTTACAGGGAGCATGTCAAGTGTGGAGCGCCAACGAGTGCAGTCCACCTAGCAGGATCCACAAGATCATAAAATCACAGGAGTAGAGAATCTTGTGATTCTCCACTTCCAGGATAAACGTTTTGTTGTTTCTGATGACAAAAAAAAAACCACTGACCTGTTAAACATGTAATGTTTACATAGTTCAGCAGCCAAATCTGCACGGGGGCTTTTATTTTGAAAAATACCCCTACCTATCTGAACTGCAGAATTGCTGCATTCTGGGTGCATGAAGTATCTAAAATAGACTCGGCGAGTAAATTTAGCGGAGCGCCGGGACAATGCGCTTCTAGGACGCTTCTGATACAAGCTGCGGCGCACCCGGTGGAAACCAAACCATCGACTAAAACAGCCGTGAATAGCAGTGGAGGCCACAGCGCAGCCATAACGTGCCGCACACCCACCCAGTATAAAGGAGGGGTTAGGTAGGGCTGGGCGGTATGGCAAAATAAAATGATCATGTTATATTTTTTCATATTGTCCAATCTTGAATTTTATCAAGATTTTTTTTTAATACTGCCAGTTTTAAATAATCTGTACTGAAAACTAAAGAAACTATATATTAGATAAACATTTTACTAACATAGACAGTAAATAAAGCAAATTAAATAAGACCACTATCAGAAGGATGAAGTGTTTTTGCTGGCTTCAGTTTACCGCCATGAGGAAGCAGATTCAACTCCAAATGAAAGTTTTCTTGCAGAGAACAGCTCAAACTCAGCTACTCTAAATAACACCACTAGTAGCGTAACTTTGTTTCTGAACACTCGATGGTGAATATCCTAAATGTAAGGCTTGAAAACTATCAGAATCTCCGTAAATAAGGAGGATAAAGTGATTTTTGTGAATCCAGTTCACCACTGTGACAAGGCACTTACATGCAAAAATCAGCTTCTCTCACAGAGATAATACCAAATCCGTATTTTCTAAATAACTTCAGTAATAACTTTCCATCCCTATGTGAGATTTTTCTGCTTCTGTGTCTACTTTCTGCTACTACTGCATACAGTCCCCTGCAGCTGTGTTTGGGTTCTCAGGCTGATGATCAAACCTCTTGTCATGGCATGGGAAGGAGGGATCCTCTTGATCTGGTGTCACAACCAACCAGAGTAGAAAAGCTATGACTTTCATTAAACTGGACAAGCTGGGTCTTGAAGTTCTTCTCTTTGACGATGTTTCTCTGAGTCAGCTCGGGACAAAACACGATGACACCCGTGTGAAACAAAGCAGATGAAAGGAAAAAAACCTGTTTGCTGTGTTGCTGACTTTCAGGAGTTCACCATTTCCAGTGTATTTGACACATTCTGTTCAGTCAGTCTTATATTTATTTCATTCTGTGACAGGATAGTTAAGAAAGCATCTTTCATGTCATTTAATTTATTTATTAAATTAAGTCCTGTGACATAATAAAACGTGTTTGATTAATGGATCATGGATTTTGTTCAGGCACATTGTGGCAGTTACGTTTCATAAGACCTAAAATGCAAAGCTGCAGAGCAGGTCTGGACTGACAACTATGAGATATAATTCATCTGGTTCCAGATAGTTAGGAAGTGTTTTTGGAAAAAACATGATTGTAAGAAGAGAACAGAGACATAATCCACATTATCTAAACATGTTCTAAAAAAATCTATTTTAATTATTCAGTTTGGTTCAATTCAGCTTTATTTATACACAATTAATTCACAACATTTGAAAGCACATTTACAGACAAAGTCCATTCCAGCTTATTGAAGTATAATTATAATTAATTGAAAACAAATCCATTATATGATCCACATGAGTCCAATTTACAATAACTGTTTTCATATAAACCAATTTATAGACATAATGACTTGGCTGAGGAAACTGATGGGTTGGATCAAATCTTCTTTTTGATTCAATCCTCCATCCTGAGTTGCACAAGGAGACAGTGGAGAGGATAACCTCGACCAGAACCAGGAGGAAAAACCTCTGTCTGAGGCAGAACCAGAAAGGATGACCATCTGCCTGGACTGGTTGGGGGTGGAGAGGACAGGACAGGAGGGTCAACAAGCAGCAAGACTCTAAGCCAGGAAGACCTGCTGAGAAAGAAGAAGAGAAACACAAATGAATGACAACAACATCAGATATTTCTATATAGAGGGTAAAAAGAGCAGAGAGAAGCCTATTGCATCATGGGACGTCCCCCAGCAGTCTCCGCCTATAGCAGCAGGACTAAAGGATTAGGATAATGATAAGGGTCACCAAGCCAGACCCACTAGAAGATTTATCAGAAAGGAAAGTTTGAAGCCTGATCTGAAAGTAGAGAGGGTGTCTGCTTCCTGAAGCCAAACTGGGAGCTGGTTCCACAGAGAGGTCTGATAACTGAAGGTTCTGCCTCCCATTCTACTTTTAGAACCTCTAGGAACCACTGAGAGTGAAGTGGTCTGTTGGGAAAATCTGGAACTGAATCTGGAAAGATCCAATGGCGCTTGGTCACTAACAACTTTCAATGTGAGGAGAAGAATTTTAAATTCTATTCTGGATTTAAAAGGTAACCAATGAAGAGAAGATAAAACTGAAGAAAAATGATCTCTGTTTATCCTCCTTGGACTAGTTTTTCTGCACCGCTCTGAGACAGGAATTTTAGAACACATTTTGAGAATTTTGCATTGGTTTTAAATGTGAATCAAAGGACAGACTCTGCTCCAGAATAACTCCAAAGTTCTTCACTGTAGTACTGGCAGCCAAGTTAATACCATCCAGAGTAATTCCATAGCTAGACAGTCTCCCTGAAGCTCTCACGTCCAAAGAAAACAGCCTCATTCTGTCTGAATTTAGAAAGAGAAAATTCAGAGTCACCAAGGTCTTTATGTCTTTCAGACATTTTTGTAAGATTTTTTTCTTTTGACTTTTCCAACCCAACCCTATAGGGTGGAGCTTGACATTCTGCAGTCCATTGATTGGTTGAAAGAATGGTCACTCCCTGTGCAACTAAGCAACAAAAACAAAGCAGGAACACCTCCACCTTTAAATATATGGTGGATTTTTATGTTATTTGAAGCCACATTACAAGAAGAAAGAACACAAACTGCTGGATGTACACCATTCTCCTCTTGTGTTTCTCTTATAATTCAAAGAGGGCATTGAGCTGCTTTGACAATATGTCATTACGTAGCTGATGCACCTATCGCTATCTGACTGGAAATGCACCAGAGGTCAAGATTCCAAACCTTACCAAATTGTCTCTAACTGGACAAGCTGGTGAAAATGGGGCTTTTGAGACTACAATTCCAGACTTCTTACTCTGGTTCTTGACACTTGGAAACACTGTGAAAAGTTTATCTTCTTTATATATTTAACTTTATATATAGCTTTGTAAGCATCAGCTACTGCAGAGTAATCAGAGTATTTCTGATGACAGGACTCAGACTTGTATTAGATGTCTGAGGTTTTTGGTTCATTTTGGAATAGTGATAGAAGGCTTTGAGAGGGGGCTGCACGGTGGTGTGGTGGTTAGCACCGCGGCCTCACAGCAAGAACCTCACTGGTCCGAGCCTTGGCGGGGAGGTTTGAACCTGGGGGGCCTTTCTGTGGATGTGGGTTCTCTCCGGGTACTCCAGCTTCCTCCCACCATCCAAAGTCATGCGTGTTAGGTTAGGTTAATTGGGGACTCTAAATAAAGACTCTAAGAGTAAGTGTAAATGGTTGCTTGTCTCCCTGCGATTACTTATTTAGCAAGTGACTCTGGAGCAGACAGTCTGCCCCAGAGTCAGCAAAGACTAACTGAACAATCCTGCTTCATGACACTGCTTTAATTTCCTTGAAGTGCTAAATGATAGCTGAAGTTTCAGAATTTTATTCCTTGGAAGGAGGTCAGTCCATCTGCAGGAAGCCATAAATCTCCTGAAGAAAAGACAAATTTTTCCTCAGCAGAGCATCATTTATACACCCAGATAAGGAGGATTGCGTCACTTTGGTCAAAGTGAAGGTCAGAATGGAAAAACAACTCTGACATGGGAATTTTACCTATAAAACAGTCACAACATGGATTCACTGGGAAGACAAACAAAAAGAAGATCGTAAATTACAGTTTTAGTTTGTTTTTTTTTTTGTTTTTTTTTGATTTAGGAAGGACCCTCCTTTATCAACTGTGAATATAAAAAGATATGTGCATATTTACTGTGTGAGAACATTTACACATAAAGTGTGATTTTACCCACTTTGATTTTCACCCAGAAATGTGTATAAATGTAAGAACAGTTCTTTACTCACTGACACAGAACCTGGTTCTTGTTGATAACAGAAACTAGAAAAATATCCTTACTGGTGTCACAGCAGACACGCCAGATCATGTCTGTGACGGTGCATCGCTGTGAAAGCAGCCTGCAGGCTTATTGGGCTCCGTCAGTCCAGGAGAGACGAGAATGGTGCAACATTTTGTCGTCCCGCAAAGTCCCAACCAGCAGTGGTCAGGGTCCACAAACGTTAAATCTCCGTCCTTCAAACGCCACTATGGACATGTCAGTATCTTTATGAAATGTCACGATCAGCCACAATGTTGCATTTAATTTTAAATAGGTCGTCGCCTGTCTTTCTGTTTTGATTACCTTACTTATTTACTTGATACAGAGTGAAGGGTGGATAATATTATGAAAATGCTTTAGCATAGACATACTTGCTTGATACACATTTAATGATCAGAGTGAATGGTGGATAATATTTCTTGCAATGGATGGTTCACGCCTCCGCGTCAGCCATTAATTTATGAAAATGGACACCTCATCGAGCATTATCCCTTACTTAATATATACTACCAATTATTAAATGTTCATGCAACCATTTTACAAACAGATGGATAAAAACCTGCAAGTCTACAAACCGTCGGCTGCAACTACACCATCATACTCATCATTTAGACGTTCATTAGACATTTATTGTTCATAAATTTTTATTCTGAAGTCAAATAAATGATCTGTTTATCTGTGTGGATTTATTTCTGATAAATTATTTTATATTAAAGGAAAAGACGGATGTATAAATGTACAGGATTAATTCATTTAATAAATCTTGTTTAAGCAAAAGGAGTAAAAATATTAATGCAGTCAAAAATATGAAGTATATTTATTTATTACTAACAATAAAATATACAAAAAAACTTTAACTAAATCTGATAGCAGATCTACTCTGAAACATCTGGAAGTAGTGAACAGTCCTGAATGTTGTGACTGTCTGACAGAACAACATAGACATTATCAGAGAACAACAAAACATCACAACCTGGTGGAGGAAAGGGATGTCAGTGTACCACCTCATCTGTTCTCTCATCGTCACGCTCATCTAGCCAATACATTTTAAATGCAGCCATCTTTGCTTCTGCTCACTTAAAGCCCAAACTGTCCTTTATATTCTACTCACAGTCAGCCAGAAGCACATGTCCAAGTCCACTGTTCTCTGCGATGTGTTTATCAAACATATTCACTGCCTGGAATGTTCAGGTTCATATGAGATTTATAACCAAATCATTCTGACTGATCAGTGAACGACTGAGCTGTTCATATCTGAGAAATACAAACTGTTTTTGTTCTTACGCATGTTTTAAAGTTCACTCACACATGGTGTAAATGTCTTTGATTCAATAGAAGGATGATGATTATGTTCATGTTCAGCTATCTGTACACAAACCAAACTCAGTGTTTGACTGCATCATTCATCTCTCTTCAGATCCAGTAAGGAGGGTTTGGGTCACTACCAGAGGTCCATACACCAGCACAGTCCCACATCCTCTGTTACCTCCATTGGCTCCCTGTCTCGTGCCCAGTCCTCCACTCTCAGCAGCATGCTCGCTGCCTCCCACTCCTCACATCCCTCCTTTCCACACCAACCTGCCCAGAGTCAGGGAGAACCATTCCCTATAATGGGGCCTCGTAGTTCACAGGGCACGAGCTCTCACCAAGTAGTGGAACCAGTCACACCAGGAGGCAGCCATCCTGGACCACAGAGGGTCCATACTTTTCCTCCTGATCCCTACGGCTCCACCCCGAGGTTGCACCATCATCATCAGCTGCATCATCCCTATCAACAGCAGCAGTTCCATGGACCTCCGCAGCCCCAGCTGTCCATTCAGACTGGACACTTTCCCCTACCACACTCCAGCCCCCACCTGCAAGGGGAGCCCTATGCTGTCATGGCTCGTGCCCAGCAGATGGTGGATGTGCTGACGGAGGAGAATAGGATGCTGAGGCAGGAGATGGAGGCGTTTCGTGAAAAGGTCACCAAGCTGCACAAGGTAACATCTTCTGCAACAGGTCTTAAAAGCAGATCAAGATCAGAGTAAGAGCAACTCAGTGTTAGAGTTTCCATCAAGACTGATACATGTGGGGAAAAAAGAAGTTTTAGTCTGAAAAATGTGTAATTAACCACACAAACATGACAAAATAAATTAGGCATTGTCGTGCAAGTTCATGCTTTTCATGAAGAAGTTCAAAGTTCAGTTCATTTAGTTTAAAATGAATTGTTCATAGTTCACCATTTCAGTTCTGAACTAGTTAATATTTCAGTTAATTTCAGTTTTTATGACCCTTTAAGCTCAAAAATGGCAAATCGTCTACTTTGACCTCTAAGCTGTCTGAATATTCAGCGGTCCTCTGCACCACAGACATTCATTTGGATTACCATTACCCAGACCAACCATCAAAGCATCAGATTTTACATAAAGATAATGAAGATTTTATTACTGGTGATGTTTAGGTTAGAAGCTATGTACAGTGAAGGATCTAAGTTCCACTCTTGTAAAGAAAACAAATAGATAATTTCCACTATATCCTTTTCTCTCCTGTGTCTGTGGACAGTTGGAAACGGAGATCCAGCTGGTGTCAGAAGCTTATGAAAACCTAGCTAAGTCCTCGTCAAAGAGGGAGGCCCTGGAGAAAACTATGAGGAACAAATTGGAGCTAGAAGTTCGTCGACTTCATGACTTCAACAGAGATCTCAGAGGTGGGAGCAGAGCGACCCTTATCTGAATTTTCAACCAAATCTTCAGGTTAAAATTGATGTGACATGATAGGGCTGTTTTTTTTATTTGTGAGAAGGCAAATTAATTTTTGTTCACATAAGTTAAATGAAAAAAGTGTTTACATCAATATGAATAAATATACTGAAAGAAAAATCAGGTTCAGATCTAGTTTCAGGAATTTCGTTATTCAGCTCTGTTCAGTGTATTTGTAACATACCAATTCACAACAAAAGTCATAACAAGGCAACTTAAAGATGGACTTCAGTTTAATTCAACAAGATCAATTTCAATCATTTCATTGTAGTCCAATTAAAACAAATCCATTATATGATCCACATTAGTCACACTCAGTGTGAGAATTTGCAGGCCTGATTAGCATACTGCTCACATTAAGCTAAAATACAGCTAACATACAGTTAACATCCTGCTGAATGTACAGTTAGTATATAGGCCACATACTGTTGGTAAACAGCAAACATAAAGTAAACACAAAGCTAGTATTCAGCTAAAATACAGCTAACATACAGTTCACAGCTAGCGTATAGCTAAAATACACCTTAAATATAACTACTATACAGCTTGTATACAATTAGCATTCAGTTAAAATACACCTAACATACAACCTGTATACAAGTAGCATACAGCTGATATGCAGCTAACATACAGCCAGTATACAGCTAATGTACAGCTAAAATACAGCTAACGTTTAGTTAAAATACGGCTAGCATACAGCCAGTATATGGGCGACAAAGAGTTGGCACACAGCCAACATAAAGGTAGCATACAGGTATCGTACAGTTGGAACACAAGCTAACATACAACAAGAATATAGCTAGCATGTGGGTAGAATCCAGCCAGTATACAGGCAACATACAGCTGGTATACAGCAAATATACAGTAGGGACACAAGCTGACATTTAGTTAAAATACAGCTAGCAAATAGGTAGCATGCAGCCAGTATACAGATAACATTCATTTGGCATACAGCTAGCTAGTATGCAACTTGCATACAGCAAGCACTGTATTTAGCTGAAGTCAAATTTTTCTCCCTGTATAGAGACACAGAATCTAGTGTATAATTCAGCTGCACATAACATGTTGTTCTTAACAGTCGGACTATATCTCAGTTGAGTGCTTACTTTTTAAACAATATCAGCAAATTAAATATACACGACTTATCTGTATTTTTGCATGCCTGTCGAGCTTTTTTGTTATCTGCTGCTGTTGTAGAGCGTATGGAGACGGCAAATAAGCAGCTCGCTTCTAAAGAGTGTGATGGCTCAGAGGACAACCGCAAAACCATCTCCCAGCTGCTTGCACAGAGTGAGTCTCGCGCTCACACACACTCCTTTTTCAAGCATCCAGCATTAAACTCCTGCTATTTTCCTGTAATGATATCAGTGTAGGAGTCACTCAGTCTATTTTGGGTTGATCCTTTACTCCAGTGTGTCAGCAGCTTTTTGGTTCATCTGAAGTCATCTATGTCAAAAAACAGCAAACATATTACTACATAAAGCCATTTACATAGATTTATTTTCTGTGTGTTCAGATAAAGAAATGCAGCGTGAAAAGGAGAAATTGGAAATGGAGTTGAATGCACTGCGCTCCACCACCGACGACCAGAGGAGACACATAGAGATCCGAGATCAGGCCCTCAACAACGCCCAGGCCAAAGTGGTCAAACTGGAGGAGGAGGTGAGGCTTCTTGCACTTCATTTGTCCTGTTTTGTTTTGGTTTTTTTCAGAAAACTGATTAAATGGATAAAGGAAGAAGTCTATATAAATTTGAGTTACAACATCAAAACCACGTTCACAAAAAAGAGTAAGGAATAATGATATTAAACTGTATCTTTGTTTATGGCCGTTTCAGTCAGTTTTCACTCTTTTATTAGTTTTTTATGATAAAATAGGTCTAATTCTGCTTCAACTTAAATGTGAAAGTTAGTAAAGCAGCCTTGATTAAATGTATATGGTGTATGTATGCTTGCAGCTGAAGAAAAAGCAGGTTTATGTGGAGAAAGTGGAAAGGATGCAGCAGGCGCTGGCTCAGCTACAGGCAGCATGTGAGAAAAGAGAACAACTTGAACACCGACTCCGAACAAGACTGGAAAGAGAACTGGAGTCACTTCGCATGCAGCAGGTAACACACCTGGATTTTACTGACTCTATTTCAGTGTCATTTTGTGGTCATGTAGCGAGAGGTGAAAAGGTATTTATTCATTTTATGAGATAATCTATGTCAGAGTTCTGTCATATGCTGCTGAAAAATTGTATAAATTTCTGTTCTCTACCATAATAACCATTAATATACAAAATAAAACTTTATTTGTAATTGCAACAAAAAGTGCAATGAAATTACTGATCTCAACTAACTTGTTTATATGTGTTCATCACTATCTTTGCAAACAATGAGTCACATCGACTTTCACTCAGGTGTGTTTGCTCATTATGTTTAACCCCTTATGGCCTGAAACATCATATGCTCACCATCCAGTTTTTTCAGGTCTAACTTGCTAGTACCAGGCTGGACCCTCCTTTTCCCTCAGAACTGCATTAATTCTGAATATATCCCAGGGACATTTTGTGCCATTCTTATTTTCATGCCATTGAAATAATGGATATGTTGATTGAAGGGATATCCTTTTTGGATCAATTTAGAGTTTTAATAAAAACTTCCATATTTGATCCTCAGGACAAAAAATGCCCCATTGAAAATCATTACAAATGCCATTTTTGATGCCATATTTATTTTAATATAAATAAATGCACTCCTTTGTTAGGATTTCATTTTAGACTACTAGACTTCATATTTGTTATATTTGCCATCAGATTGTTGATTCTCTGCTTGCAAATACTGTGTTTGCAGCACAGAAATACGTCCTCGCGATGTGTTTGTTTTCACTCGCAGGTGTTAGTTTACTTACTCGTATCACGTACATATGTACAGGTGTTTATCGTACTCAGGTGCATGCTCTGTTTTCAAGCAAGCCCCTTTTGGAAACATCGTATTGGAATGTCTATTGAACTTGTAAAATCTAAAGCACCTTATCTGTAGCTACCTTTCTTATGAACGGACTCCACAATGGACTCTGCATTTACAAGCAGAGCAGATGTCTGACAGCAGAGTAGCCTATGCCGGTTCTATTTAATGTTGACCTTGTACATGAGAAACCATTTAACTCTCAGCAATTTAAAAGCCTGGCGCCAACAATATATCTGTAGGGGCCTGAGTCAATGTAGGGGAAACTCTGGAAACATGTCTCAGAGATTTTGCTGCATATTGACATGACAGCATCACACAGTTGCTGCAGATTTGCCGTCTACACATCCATGATGAGAATCTCCCGTTCCACCACATCCCAAAGCTGCTCTGTTGGACTGAGATCTGGTGGCTGTGGAGGCTGTTGGAGTCCAGTGAATCATTGTCATGTTCTAGAAAGCAGCTGGAGATGATTTGAGCTTGGTGACATGGTGTATTATCCTGCTGGAAGTAGCATCAGAAGATGCTACACTGTGGTTGTAAAGGGATGGACATGGTCAACAATACTTAGGTAGGCTGTGGTGGTTAAACCACAGCTTTCTGAACTGACCTCTGCCTCGTGGATTTCAGAACCTCAGTCCTGTTTGCTGTCTGTTTCTTTTACTCAACAACATGTTGTGTGTTGATTTATTATTTTTTCTTCCTTCTTTTTGCCTCCTTCAATCGCAGCGGCAGGGAAGCTCTCAGAACAACAGCACAGTGCCATCTGAATATAACGCCACAGCCTTAATGGAGCATCTACGAGAAAAAGAAGAGCGTATTCTGGCTCTGGAGGCTGATATGACCAAGTGGGAGCAGAAGTACTTAGAGGAGAGTGTGATGAGACAGTTTGCCCTGGATGCTGCCGCATCTGTTGCAACTCAGAGGTGTGTGTTTCTGATTTTTAGATTAATATTAAAAAAATTTTGAGGTCAAAAATATACATACATATTACAAATCTTGGCATATGCAGATGTAGATCAAGGTAATAGTAGGAATACAGCACCAATTCACAACAGTCATCTCAAGTCACTTTTACAGACACAGCCCAACTAAATCAAGTTCATTGTAGTCCAATTATAATCTAACTAAAGTAAATCCATTATATGATTCACATTAGTCCAGTTTATAATAACTGTGTTAATATAAAACAATTAATAAAATAATGACCTAGCTCAGGAAACCAATGGATTGGATTACATCTTCTCTTTGATTTAATCCTCCATCCTGAGCTGCACAAGGAGACAATGGAGAGGAAAATCTCAGTCAGAACCAGGAAGGATGACCATCTCCCTGAACCAGTTGGGGGTGGAAAAAGCAGGAAAGAGGGATCAACAAGTATGACTCTAAACCAGAGATACCTGCTAAGAAGGAAAAAGAGAAACACAAATTAATGACAACTGTCAGAAAGCACAGAGTGCATGTCAACAAGATTTTACATCAAGGAAAAGACAAAGTAAAGAAAAAGTTGGAGCGTGTGCTGGATTATAAGGCTTCATTAGTTTCATTTTACCTTGTCAGAATACTGTAATCTCATTTCACTTAACAACAAAAACAGCAGTGGAAGACTTTTTCTGTCAAAGATGTGTCTCCAGGTGTCCAGATGTGCTGTATATCTACACAGCTGTATACATAAAGAGAATTTCAGAAAAGAAAGGAACCTGTGAAAGAAACAGATACTTGACTGAATGAATTCATAACATTGCTTTGGTGTTTGAGTTTGTGGAGAATGAGAGGAAGTCAAAGAAAGGCCTGTAGGTGGCAGTATGGTTCCTTGGTGAATACAGAGCTCAGAAGTCTCAATAAAATCTTTCTTCAAAATGTTGTCTAGAGTCAAAGTGAGACCAGACTAACCACCTTGATAACATTTAATTTACTTTCTACTGGTAACATGATAACATACAGGCGAGTTAGAAACAATGACTTCTGTTCCATTTAAATGCAGTCTGTTCACGTTACAGAATTTGGAGTTTGCCTTGATGCATCTCTTGAAATTTGACCTTTGTATTTTTATTCCTCATGTCCCTAATTAGACCTGAAAACAATGGAAAAACAAAAAACAAAGACTGTAACACTCCTTCAGCCATCAGAGGATCTTCTGACTTTTTCTTTCACCGATGTACTGCAGGGATACATCTGCAGCAGGGATCAGCCACTCCCCCAGCAGCAGCTACGACACCTCGGTGGAGGCTCGGATTCAGAAGGAGGAAGAAGAGATCTTAATGGCCAACCGGCGCTGCCTGGACATGGAGAGCAGGTACATGTCAAATAATAAGTCATTCAGTCAAATGTTCAGATTTACCAGCCTCCTCCATCTGCATTTCCCCATAATGATGCTGCATTCAATGAACCTTGATGGTGGGATGCTTAAAATGTCTTTTGCTTTTCTTTCTGCTTCAATGTTAAGTTTACCTCAACATAAGAGAGGATGATGTTCTACCAGGACAATTCTCTATATCCCAACAAGGAAATTTGACTTCTTATTAGTGTTTCTTATTTGGAAATTTAAATTTCCACCTTGCAGAACTTAAAGTATTCCAGCACCATGCCGGATTTCTGGCTTGCAGAGTTTTTGTGACAAAAAAAACCAAAAGACTATTTAATACGTTAATAAGCACTAATGTGTTTGCACACTGGGGAGGAGGAGAATTGTGAACAGGTGACCATGCAGAGTCATTTAAATAAGGTAAATAACATCAGGCTGATAAGTTTTTAAATAATGGTGTTGAGTGTGGTTGTGAATGTTCAGACTTTAATAAAGTTAGCTTCTGATGTGTAATTAAACAGGCGATTCTACTACTTTTTGGGGATTTTGGCCACTTTAGACCTGCTGAAAAACTACAGGATTTTAGATGTTTAAATGTAGACTGAATTAGTGCATTAGCATGAAGATGTGTTAACACACAGTTCAGTTTAGGATTTGTGAAACCTTTTATTTTATTTGTGAAAATTCAAATAAGAGTTCGTTTTATGGGATTTTTTGAAATCTAGAGCACATTGGACCTGGTCTTGCTGAAATGACAGAATTATTGAAACACAGTTCCTGATTTGAGAAACCTTTATTCATAAAAATGCATATGAGGCCAATTTATTTATTTCTGTTTCATTTGCACTTAGACAATCTGGGGTCATCCCCCCACCCCTCCACGAAAAAAATAAATAATTAAATAAATAAATAAAGTTCAGGCTTGGGATAGTTTTTTGCTTTAACCTTCTGAACTTTTCATTAAACACAACATCAGAATAGCGTTAGCAGCTAAAAGATGGTTGTCCCAGACTTGTGGAAAACCTCATGTCTGATTCTAGATCCCAAGAAGAAGTATCCCAGCACACATATCGACTATAGACCAGTGGCCCTGAAGTCACTAGAGAGGCTCATGCTTAGGCACCTTCACACAGTCGTCGGAACATCGTTGGACCCTCTGCAGTTTGCCTACCAACCCCAGATAGGAGTGGAAGATGGCATGAACAGCACAGAGCCTTCACCCACCGAAAGGAGACAAGCAGCACTCTGAGAGTCATGTTCTTCCGCTTCTCCACTGTTTTTAATACCATTTAACCTGCGCCGATGAATTAGAAGCTACTGGGTATGCAGGTAGATGCTCCACTCGCAGCCTGGATCCACAACTACCTCACAGCATGTGAAGCTGGGAAAATCACATCGAACATCATTGTGAGCAGCACGGGATCGCTACAGGGGACGGTCCTATCCCCATTCCTGTTTACACTTTACACCTCAGACTTCAGGTTCTCTTCACAGTCCTGCCACCTGCAAAAGTTCTCGGATGACTCTGTCATCGTGGGCTGTATCAGCAGGGCCAGGAGGAGGAGTACAGGGGTGTGGTGGACAGGTTTGTGGAGTGGTGTTTACTGAATCACCTGCAGCTCAATGTCACAAAGACAAAGAAGTGGGTTGTGGATTTCAGAAAACAGAGGACGTGTCTGAACTCTGTTACCATCAGAGGTACAGAAGTGGACACTGTGGACAGCTACAAGTACCTGTGTCTCCACTTGGACAAAAAACAGGACTGGTCAATAGACACTGATGCAATCTACAAGAAGAGTCAGAGTCGCTTGTTGTTCCTCAGGAGGCTCAGATCTTTCAATGTTTGCAGGACCCTGCTGCAGACGTCTATGACTCTGTGGTATTCAACATCATCTTCTATGCTGTAGTGTAGGGCAGCAGACTGAAGACAACTGACACCAACAGACTTAACAAGTTCATCAGGAGAGCTGCATGTGTCCTAGGAGTTAAACTGGATTCTGTGGCGAATATGTCCGAGATGAGGGTGCTGAGGAAGCTCTGCAGTATCAGGGACAGTATCTTACCCCCTGCCTGCCACATTGACGTCTTGTCCACAGAGGAGCTCCACTGAACGCCACAGGAGGTCTTTCCTACCTGAGGCTATCAGACTTTACAACTCCTCCCCCTTCAATGGCAGGGAAACTTAAAAATTATAAAAATATTAGGAACCACATGACAGGGAAAAAAACACACAAGGATCTGACTAAAGGAAACTGAAAATCAATGGGTATAAATACACTGAGGGACCGATAAGGAACAGGTGAAGTGAATCAGCTAAATCAAACCAGTTGCACTAATGACAGGAAGCAAAACAGGACTAACAAGGGAAGGAACTACAAAAATAAAACAGGAAACCAGACATGACTGAGACAGAAAACCTACATAACAAAAAACTACTGAACCAAAAAACCAGGATCATGACACTGATATGTGATGGAGCAATTACAGCACGAGTTCTGAGTGGTGTTATAACATTTGTGGTGTTTCAACAGCTGGGGCCACTTTAACGTATGACTTTTAATGAAACTGTGGCTAAGCTGTAGCTATTTTAATGTAGTGTAGAACTGCCAGACCAGGGTTAGCTCTGGCTACAAACTCTGTTTGCAAGGCAACAGCTAAAAACTTTTGTGACTATGTACAAATGCAGTGTCCCTGTCAAATAATTCAAATAACTAAAGAGGAAATGTGTTACCTATCAGCTGCATATGAGGGGAATGCAAGTCATTTTGACATTTGGCCTGAGCTGTCAGATTATTTACTGTCTATAATCTAACACGGTAACAACATGCTGGACTGCAGATCACAAAAGAAGCAGATAAAGGAAGAAAAGTCACAGGTCAGCAGGCGACATGCTTGAATATATGAGAATAGATGAAGAAGAAGTGTCTCTGTGTAAAATCGGGGACTACAGGGTTGTCAGACCTTAGCAGGCAAGTTAACAGCTAATGCCAGCAGAGCAGACACACACAGCAGACTGTGTGACATTGCTTCACAAAGATGCCTCCATCCATCCATTGTCGATACCTGTTTATTCCAATGCAGGGCCATGGGAGAGCTGGAGCCAAATTAACAAAGACTTCTGGTCATAAAAAGAAATACCTGACAATGTGTTAAAATTAAGACAAAAAATGTACAGTGTCTTCAGAGTAGAATATATTTAAACTCACTTTGAAGAAAGATGAACTCCTAATTAAATTCCCAGAATAGTGATTGATCTAAACGTGCAGAATGACCTGTTTCTCCTTTTACTGTAGAGCTCAAACTCAGCTGTGAAGTCACAAATTACCACTAGATGAGTTTATCAGCATCTGGTTTTGTAGGTAAGCTGATGTTAGTTTCCAAAATGGTGGGAGCGAGGGGGGTTTCTACAGGACCGGAGGCTGAAGTCTCAGGACAGGCCTGAACAACTACAAAGCTCTCAAGTATCTGCACAAAGTCGCCAAACTAATAACAAAACCATCTACAGAACTTAGTGATCAGAGGAATTTCCAATGAGTTAAAGCCAAAACAATGTCAGACTGAATGAAAGTCAAGCAGCAGGACATGATGGAGCTTCTCATACTTTTTAAGCTAAAAGTGAAACAGACCTTACGTGACCTCCTGACAAAGTCTGCATGTTTTTTTTTAAATACAAGCAGATGTAATAGACAAGTCCTTTTGATTTTATTTAGAAAACAGAGTGATGTGATCTGGGTCCAGATGTTTTATTGTACTCTGAAGTCTGTCAGATGGAACTCAGTATTTTGGTTCAGCTTCTTCTTGTGACAGAAAAGAGTAGTACAAAAGAAAATTAGTCATTATCAAGAACATCCACAGAGACCTCAGTATATCATGTTATCTTGAGTGCGCTGTTTCCTTTTTATGTCAGTGTAATATGCCCTTCTACCCTGAACACCCTTGGTGCCATTAATAGACAGATAGTAGGTCAAAAAAATTTTGCCCTCAGTTCTTCTGACGTATTATCTGTTACATGTAAAACAGTGCAAAGTGATTACCATTACTTTAACACCTAATGTATCATATTCGATGCATGCAGTGTCTGAGACCTATTGCATTACATTACAATTAAAAAAAAAAAAGAACTCTGCACCAAACCCTGTTTTAATTTGCAAAATTAGGACTTCAGATTAAAAAGAATTGGATTTTCTCTCCATGATTTCTTGGGTCAGGTGTTAAAGAAATACGATGGACATAAAAAGTACAACAGAGAAAGTTCTAGTAACCACAAATGAGGCTTTCTGTTGGTAAACTGTACATTGTATTTTTTGAATAGCAGCTTTTTTAAATTGAGCTTGTATTTACATAACATTATTGACCAAGAGTGGTAGTTACTCACTGTCCATCAGTAACAATAACTAAGACTCAGTTTTGCTCCTTCTTAATCCAGAATAAAGAATCTCCATGCTCAGATTATTGAGAAGGATGCAATGATCAAGGTGCTCCACCAGCGCTCCAGGAAAGAACCCATCAAGTCAGAAGCACCATCTGCCATGAGGCCTTCCAAATCCCTGATGTCCATCTCCAACTCTGGCTCCGGTGGTTCAGGGCTGCTTTCTTACAGCCTCGGATTGAGTAGTTCACCAATCACTGAAGAACGCAAGGACACCAGCTGGAAGGGCAGTCTGGGTAAGAACCAACTGTCTGTTTTTTAGTCATGTGACATTTCTAACCCATTTAGAAATGAGAAAATGAATCATTAAGTCTTCTGACATGACTCACATTTCTTTCCAAGGTTATTACTGCTTCATTCAGACATAACATAGTTATAGCCACGTCTATATTGTTAGCACAACGCCTTTAAAATGCCAAGAATTAAATAGTTTCATATAGACAGCTACAAAATTTCTTAATTGAACCAGCATTTCCTCAAGAAGCGTAGCAGTGGTAGGCAACTCTGCTGTCAGACATCTGCTTTGCACGTGAACACACCATGCAGAGTGCAGTGACAGGGAGAGAGGCGGGGCCTAATTAAACTTCATTAGTTAAGCCCACAGGCGAGCTAAACTTCGAGAGCATCCAACAAGCTTATTTCGTGTGGAATCCGCAGAGAGGAAAGGTGGCTGCCGACAAATTGCTTCAGATTTTGAAGCTGAATAGACATTCCAATAAAGTTATTGATGATGAACAGCAAACACGACGCTATGTAACGTTAAGTAATTGGTCCTAACGCTACTGTGAGCTTATGAAGTTGACACTGGTTAGGTTAAAGCAGGGGTGCCTAAGTCTGGTCCTCGAGATCTACTATGCTGCAACTTTTAGATGCAACCTTCTCCAACACACCTGAATCAAATGAATAGCTTGTCACCAGGCCTCTGCAGAGGTGAATGACATGTAGATGAGGGAATTCAGCCATTTAATTCAGATGTGTTGGAGAAGGGATGTATCTAGAAGTTATGCATCTAGATCTGAAAGGCCAGACTTGGGCACCCCTGGATTAAACAATGTAGTCTATTACCTACGCACCATAATGTATTAATCACTGGTTGCAATTTTAGATGAGCCTGTTAAAATAATTTTCAAAAAAGTGAAAGGCAACCGAGGAAGAGAGCGCCAGTCAGGTAACAGTATCAATGCCACAAGGTCCATACAGGATTCCTGAGCCATGTCTAATAATATAATACTAAAGTTTTGATATCCTATTCATGTACTTGACCACGTGAAATTAATGCAGTTTTTACCTGACTTATTTGATTATGTAATGTTTGACAGGCAGGAGTAGCCCGAGGCTTAGGTGCAGAACAGCATGACAGTGTGAGGTAGAGGAAGCAGGAGAGTCAGGTGGAGGAGCAGGGGAGGCGAGTGGCATCAATGAAGGGAAATAAAATGACAACAGCCAGAATGCAAATTGTGTCACTGACACTTTTAACTTAATAGATGTACGTAGATGAATCGTAATTAACCTGTTGTTTAAATGGTTTTTGTTCATGATAAAAAATAAAATAAAAAAAGTACACATTGGCATCAGTTACAGAAGGAGTGATATTGAGAATTGGTATGTGGTCTGTGGTAATGAAACAATATCAGTTACGGTTTCGTTATTAGTATAACAAGCCCGATATATTGAGGTGTACATATATATATACATCGTAAAAATATCTAGATATGAATCTTCGCTCATATCACCCAGTCCTAATTCCAGCCATAGTAGAGCATTTTATGTTTTTTTTATCTTTTCAGACACACAGAACTTTCTGCTCACTTGTTGATGTTTGGCTGCTTCTGATTGGCCATTACTGTCAATTTAAGCTCTTTGATTGGTGGAAAGTTTGACAGGAAGTGGCTTCATTTCCAGGTCTAAATAGAGGTCTCTTAGCAACATAGTAGTGATAGTGATGATTTTTATTATGAAAATGTGATAAAAAAGAGTGGTATTATCATGGATCACTCATTGTATATTTACCATGGGTGTGCCTAAAACCGGTCCTAGAATGCAGCTGTCTTGCAAGTTCTTGCAAGTTTCTCTGATTCAGCACACCTGAATCAGACTGGTTAACAGCTGGGTTAACATGCTTGGGCGGTATTTGACAACAACTAGTTGAGAAGAGCCATTTAGTTTGAAACAGGTGTGTTGATGCAGGAAACTTCTAAAACCTGCATGACGGCAGCCCTCAAGGACTGCAGTTGGACACCCCTGATTTAGTCTCTGGATAAACACAATATTTTGTGGCTTTGTTCATGTAAAAATAAATTCCTTCTGGAGATCACCTAAAGAGTAAGCTATCCATCACAATTTACCCCACAGAGTTACACACTACCGTTCCTGAGAAACTGTTGATGAAAAAAGTGATAGTGCTCAGGGACGCCAGCGGCCATCTAGTGGAGTTTTAAAAGTTAAGTGAGAAATCACTCAAAACTCCTTCTGCCATGGTTTTGATGAAAACCTGTTTTATGGTTTTTCAGGGGTTCTGCTGGGTCCAGAATGTCGCACAGAGTCTCTGAGGACAGAGTCAATCTCATCATCCCCCTCTCCTGTACTGTCTTCGACTCCAATGACTGCAGGCCACTCAAAGACGGGCAGCAGGGACAGCTGCATGCAGACCGACAAGGCTCAGGACACCAGCAAACCCAACACCCCAGCCCCTCAGAGTATGACGCTGCCAGCCATCCTGTCCAGTCCCAGTCCAGTTTACATCCCTGACCGTTTAGCAGGTCAGCTCACACCATCACACATGTTGGAGGTCGTGTGGGGGGTCATAATGTGGAGGAATGATAATTTGAACAATAGGGAATCTTTTACCATCTATAAAACCATTATATATATTAAAAGGAGCATTACAGAAAGACAGAGTCTGTCAGATATAAAGATGGACAAAGTTCATGAATCTGCAGTGTTCACAGAAAGTGACAAGTTTTCCCACGTCCATGCAGTGAGTTACAGTAGAGAATCATGTTTGGGTTTAATGCTGGGCTGCCTGAAGACCCCAAGATCACCAGCGTCCAGTTTTGTCCAATGCACACAGAGATTCCCTCTAATTCTCTGAATGTTTTGATAATATTATACGCAGCAGATGGTGGCATCTTCAAAATCTTTACAATTTTTACACTGAAGACTTTTTTCTGAAAATGTTCCAAAAGTTTTAGACCCAGTTTGTGTCAGATTGGTGAACCCCTTTCCATCCTTACATCTAAGGGCTCTGCCTGTTTTCTGTTGTCAAAGAGATGTCTTTGCCAGGACAAAAATGCAGCATATTTGTGTATACACAATTTTCTAGTAAAAATAGCACTTTATATTGGCAAATTTTAGATGCAGTATCTCACAAAAGTGAGTACATACTTCACGTTTCAGCAACTAGAAATGTACAACTCGTATAGCAGTGTAGATTTACTGTTCTCTAAAAATTGCTCAACACACACATTTTTGTAGAAATAGCTGGCAACACAAGTGAGTACACCTGACATTGAACTTTCTGCATGTGTCCAATGTGTCACTATTTTCCTGTGGACCCCAGTGTTATTCAGCACAGCCTTCAGCCCTCTTGGGTATGGAGTTCACCAGAGCTACACAGGTCATTACTGGAATCTTTTTTCCACCATCACATCACAGAACTGAGGGACACTGGACACCTTGTACTCCTCTACCGTCCACCTGAGCCCCACAGGTGCTCATTGAGTTCAGGTCTGGAGACATACTTGGCCTTTCCATCATCTTGAGCTTCATCGGCAAAGAGGTTGTCATCTTGGTGGTGTGTTCGGGGTCATTCTGATGTTGGGAAACTGTCATGTGGCCCAGTTTTCTGATGGAAGGGGATCAGATTCTGCTTAAGAATATCACAGTACATGTTGGAATTCATTTTTCCCTCAATCAAGCCCAGTTCCCCAACGCTGGTAGCACTCATGCAGCCCCAGGCCGATGCTACCACTGCCAGGCTTGACTGTAGGCAAGACATGATTATCTTGCTACTCCTCACCAGAGAGCCCCCACATATGATACAGTATGCAGCATCAGGTCTGATCACTGACAGACTCACTTCTTGCTTCTTCAGCCTCTGCAGCAGTGCTGGCAGCACTCGTGTCTGTTTTTTTGATGCCAACTTCTGGATATGATGCAGAACACAAGGACCAAGCTTCTTTAGTCGAGCTTGGAGAGGCCGGTTCTAACTGGAACCCTTCTTGAGAAACTGCTGCATGACCTTGGCCACCCTGCCGTTGCTCAATTTAAGGGTGTTACCAACCCAGGCCATCTTTGTGGAGAGCCAGAGAGAAATCATTGCCACCTGGAGTCATGCTGAAGAACCAGTGGTCAGTGTGAGAGAATTGTACACAAAGCACCATAATTTAACAGCTCTAATCCATGTTAAACATGTTTGAAGGATCCGGTTAAACAGGTAAAAACATAAACATGATAAACATTTTAACAACTTGTACAGGTATCACTCACTTGTGTTGCCAGCTATTTTCTCACTTTTGTGAAATAGTATATCATGAGTCAGGTTTAATACATCTAACAGACCACTTGTATTCAAGAAATGCTGATTTTTTTTATTTGTTTTGAGCTGTTAATGTTTTAAAATGATGTTTGTCATCTTTGTGTAGATGTACCAGTATTTCACAGCAGCACTCTGGAGCGGAGGTTCCCCGTCCAGTCCCACCCAGAGCAACCAGCCCATCCTCCAGTTCCACCAGCCCAACAGGAGGTCGACACAGACATGGTGGAGATCCTGATTTGATCCCATAATCAAGAAAACAAAAATCCATGAACCAAATAAATGATTGGATGGCAGCTCTGTCATGAAAGTAAGCCATACTCCCAACAGCTCTGTCTCCATTGACAAATGTGCTCCAAAACCATTTTAACTTAGTGTTTTCCCAAATTTGTTACTATTCTACATTTCCAACCAGACTGAGGACCGGTACCAGTGTTGTTGAAGCAGCTTTCCTAATTAAATGGCATGTTTAATGTTTATAGCTTCGTATTTATTTTCCAATTACACCTTCCTTCAATTCTTTTGAGACTTTCTTGTTCCATGTAAATGCAAAAGTTGCTAAAAATATAAAAATAATTTTTATTTTTTAATATATCACATATAAACTCAGCAAAAAGTCTGTAAATGAGTGTATGTTGGATTATTTCTTTGTTGTAAAATTACTTATTGGTAATAAATCTGATATCGTTGGAATGACTGTTAATTGCCCTTTTAAAATTTAGCTTTCAACCCTGCTGCTCGTCCCACAAATGCATTTTCCTTACAAATGCGGCTTCATTTAAAAGCAAAATAAACTTTCCAGGAGTAGAGAATTTATAACCAAGAAGCATTGTTACACTAAAGAAATAATCCACCAAACAATAATTTACTGAGTTTTCTGCTGTTATATAAATTAAGTCTCTATAAACTGACAGAATTAGACGATGATGAGACCTAACAATTCTCATTACAGAGCAAAACTACTTTCACACACAAATGTCTAAACATGTTTTAAGTCTTGTGCATTCATTCAAGATAAAGGGTTCCTCTGTCATGCATGATGTTTAACCACTTTTTGTGGATCAGTAGGGTTCAGTGTAACCCAAGTATGCAGACAGTTACAGCAATAACTTGCAAAGTAATGCTTTTCCCCCACAACATTCAAAATAAGTGACGGTGTTAAACGCTATTAGAGAAAGCTGCTTGTTTCTGAGTAATTGGAATAAAGATTATTGTTGTAAATGGAAAATTTGGTGAGATTAACTTCATCGGACCAAATGTATTTCTTACAATTTGTAGCATTTATTGCACAAAGTGTTTATTTTTACATACATATATCACTTAATAATTTCGACTTTAGGTATGTATGTGTTATTGTCATTTTACTTTAGATAAACATGGTACTTAGGCTATCAGAAATTATGTAAACTGTAATGCTTTAAACCATTTTGTAAGTTTGAGTGAATGAGTAAATGTGTTGTGAGTTATTCACATCATTGAAACGTGTTGATAACCACTCTGCCAAACAGCTAAATAAAATTTGGTTTCAAAACCACAAAAACCTCAGCAGTGTTCTTTGCTCTGAGATGCTGGGGGAGTACTCACTGAAGATGCTGCTGCAACTTTGTTTTAATTGAACCAAACTGCAGATAGATAATATTTTCTCACATTCCAGATGTGCACCATGTTATCAACTGTTAGATTGTCTAACTTACATTTCCACTGATTACCAGTGCATAGCTAGCTCAGCAGTGTGGGAGGGATAGACTTCATCTGTAAACCCTCCATTGATTCTCCTAACTGGGGTTGGGTCACGGGGGCAGCTGCCTAAGCAGGAAAGCCCAGACTTCCCTCTCTGCAGCCACCAGATCCTAAGGCATTCACAGGCTAGTCTGGAGTTGTAGTCCCTCCAGCATGTCCTGGGTCTTCCCTAGTGTCTCCTGGTTGGACTTGCCCAGAACACCTCACCAGGGAGGCATCAAGGAGGCATCCTAATCAGATGCCTGAGTCACCTCAACTGGCTTTGATCTGTAAACTATTTGCTTATAAAACCATTTGCATAGTTGCATGTCACCACTTTGAAACACATTGAAGTTTTCCTGACTTCAGTTAAAAAGGCTCTTCTGATGTGATGCAAGAGGATGCTACACATCAGTATTTATCAATGGTAAGCCTGTTGAGGATAGAAGTGATATTTTGGGATGACTAGGGGACAGAACCCTTGCTACCAAACCATGTGATCTTTGTCTAATCTGTGTTTAACAGGTCTTATGTCAAAAAAGCAATCCTGTAGTGATGAAAATACCCCATCCAGGAAAGGACTGTGTCATCAGCATAGAGGTTAATAAGAAATCCCTATAGATAGATAGATAGATAGATAGATAGATAGATAGATAGATAGATAGATAGATAGATAGATAGATAGATAGATAGATAGATAGATGGTATTAAACCTTGTTATAAATACTAAATAGTATTTATATTTGCTTGACCACCATTAGGAAGGGAAAAAAAAGGAAAGTCAAAAGTAGGTAATAAAAATGAAGTTTTACCTCAAAGATACACCTAGTCTCTGGTTTGGTTGAATAGGCACCCTGAAATCGCTTCTTTGCTTCTTCTAGCTAGAAGCAAGCTGCTGAAGCAGATCCTCAAATTGTCCCACAGAAATCCTAAATTAGGTAACACATTCCACTTGGGGCCTTAGGCAAGACGCTACAGCCCACGGTGAGTCGTTTTGTAGGAAAGTATCTCCTAAATGACAGTAATAAAGCAGGTAACGTAGTCTTTTGTTTTAATGTATAACATATATATGTACAGATACATCTGAGATTGGTGCCAGTTTATTTAGTGTTAAATAATATTTCTTTATAGTTCCTGGGTGTTCCAGCTGGGTCAGCGGTGCTGCAGCTCTGATTGGAAATGGTGAGGCTAGAGACTCCATGCAGCACCGCAGCAGCCGTGTCCTCAGAGGAAGTCTTGCAGGTGCAGAGGGACACAATCACCGCATTTATCAATGTGACCAAGAAGTTGAGGGAAATGGAGACGGTCTTAACGGAAATTGGGACAACAGTTAAAAAAGCATTGTGTAAGAATAAATATATTAAAGTAAATCCACCTCTTGTATGTTTCATTAGCTTTGCATCACTTCTAGACACTCCAGCCTCTAGTCTGTGTCCCACTCTGCTGGAATGAATGAATGACCAAAGCTTACTTTTCACATTTTCTTTTAATGACTGGTATGTTGTCAGCAGACCGTCCACCTCATTATTTCTTTGATTTTATTCTGAACCGTTGGTTTCGCAGTTTCCCGCTTTCCTAGATTTGTGCATACGCCAGGGTCAGAGTTTCTGTGGAGGTAGGAACATTCTCATGCCAAGTTTGGGTTTAATAAATCCCAAAAATTGTCTTTATTTGGCGTACACTGGTTCTTTGTACCTAAGCCAGCTAAATAAATGAGGCCCCTGGTGAAAACCACATTAGGTCTGAACACCAAAGTAAAAACAGACACCAGACTGCATAACTTCATTGTTGCTCTATTGTTTACTTGCAGTGAATAAGCTGTTTTCTGGTCTTGGCCAGTCAAGGTTTCCTTCTTTTATCTCTCCCTAGAGAGCAGCTGTTGTAACTAGATGACATTGTAGTTTGGTCCACTTGAGGAAAGTGCAGTGTGAAAACAATCTCAACCAAAGATGCAAATATTTTCCGCATTCTACGCCCAATCGAACTGATTCACCTGTACTCTCCTGGCCTAAATGTGCTCTGAGACTGTTGACAGACGTCCCATGATGTGCTAAGCACTTCCTTCTATTTTTGTCTCTGCTTTGTATATAATGTATACGTGTATAAATTTATGACAGTATTGGCATCGTTAACTTGTGGCTAAAGTCGTGATGCCTGTTAATCCCCTTTTCTTGTTGTCGCTAACCGGTGTAAGTAGATGGCCATCCTTCCTGAGCCAGGTTCCTCCAGAAGGTTTCACTTCCTGTTAAAAAGGGAGTTTTTTACTTTCACCAGCCACCCTGGATGGGGAACTGAATTTTTTAAAAAAGTTTCTATGCAATCTGGTTCCCTTAGCCAGATTTTTATTTTTTTTTAAACTTATCATATTAAGTATGAACACATTTATTATAAAGTGGACTTATGTGGATTTTTAGGGTTACAGTGACATTAGCTTGAGTTGATAATGTCTGCAAAGTCCAGCTCTGTTCTGGGCTGTTCTCTGGGCTCAGTGCGGGTGGTAGATGACAAAAAGGCTCCTGGCAAAACTACCATCCATGTTGGACCATGAGTCCCACCCCTGCAGGATGCCCTGTCTGCTCTGGAGAGCAGCGTCAGTGAGAGACTGATTCAAGGTTTTCTCATTCTTTTACCTCCTCCTAGAGAGCAGCTGTTGTAATTGGATGTCATTGTTCAGGTAGATTGGTCCATTTGAGTAAAGTGCAGTGTAAAAATTTTAGATGGAGATAGATGCAAAAACAACATCATTTATCATCTGCTTTCAGAGGCTATATGTTGCAGAAAAAGGTGTTTAAAAACGTTTTGGGAGCCTCCTGGAAGCCCTGTTTCTCAGATGGACACCGGCAAAACTTCAGTTTTTAGTTAGAGCATAATTTTAATTAAATTAAATTTATTGATGGCGGGGAGGAGAGTCGTGGTTTCAGCTGGCTTTAAAATGTTGCTGCCGCAGGATGCTGCAGCTTTCAAAACCTCATGTTGTATCTCTTCTGATACAACATAGTATGTAGAATTAGTATTGAATAAAATACAAATGCAGCATTTTATCACTGGAATTAAAATAAATATCTTAGGAAACATACATGAATTCAGCCACATCGAACTTCTCAAAAGTTGCAAATATTTAAAAGTGTAATCAGAGATTCCAGCAAGGCCTCCATACATTTCACATCAGCTCTGAGGGATGAAGGCAGCTCCATGCAAGCAGGTAGGGGTAATGTATATAATCAACATAACATGATGAAAAACAGTGTTTTAGTCCAAACAGAAGATGGTTTTGCTCTTATTGATGTTGTTTTAATGCTTCTTTCTTAACTGCAACCAACTGCTGGACCTCTGGATTCTCAGATTAAAACCATTACAGAGAGAGAGAGATAAAAAAAACTAATTAAAAAAAACGGAAAAGGAGATTGTCTGGACTTCCCAAGATGCCACATCGAACACCTCCCACTGACCTTCAATGGTGCTGCTGTGGAGGGAGTGTCCAGCACCAGGCTCCTGGGGTGCTTATCTGTGAGGACCTGTCCTGCACAGCCAACTGCACATCACTGGTGAAGAAAGCCCAGCGGCGCTTCTACTTCCTCCACAGACTGAAGAGAATTAAAGCCCCCTCTCCTCCCCAACTATCATGCGCAGCTTTTACCGAGCCACCACTGAGCGCATCCTGACCAGCTGTGTCACTGTGTGGTTCGGGAGCTGCACAGAACAGAAAAGTGTTGTTGATGATCACTAGTTGAGATTCTCCATGAGCCCTTTGTTGCACTGGTTTGTTGTTTTATTATTAAACCACACATCAGCCCAAACACAGAACTACAAGCCGTTTACATACACTAGTTGGCGTTTCTTGATATAACCTGGATAAAATAATTAGTTAATTATTTGTGTTGTATTAAACTGACAGGTGGATATTTTAATACTTTGGCTGCTCCAACACACAAGTAGTTAAACAGCTGTGAGAGTGTAGAACATTTCATTAGTCCAGGTTAAATGCTGATGAGGGAACTCTAGATTTCATCCATTTTTCTGTGTTTATCTGCTTTTACTATAAATGATATGATTGCAACTTTTTATCATTGCTGTTTGATGTCTGAGGTTTATGTTCACAAATCCATATTAAATAATGTGCTTGCGTGTGTGTGTGTGTGTGTGTGTGTGTGTGTGTGTGTGTGTGTGTGTGTGTGTGTGTGTGTGTGTGTGTGTGTGTGTGTGTGTGCTGCAAATCTGGATATAATGCAGGTGCTTCAGAGGAAGGACACCCCACTAGTAGTAAGGATGAATTGGCAGCAGGTACAGAGCAACAGCAGGACCAGTAACTGTTACAAGATTGAGTAGTGAATGTGTAAGATTTACAGAAACCTAAACAGTTAAACATGAACAAAACACAAATATTTGGTGGGTTCTGCTGAACCAAACGTGGCTCTACAGGTGGCCTGAAAAAGTTTGGGAACCATTGATAAGGTTGGACGGTGTCTCCTATATTTTTAAGTTGAGTCAGCTTTTTCATTTTATTAAATTTATGATAGTAATCTGGCATGGAAAAAAAAGGAACAGAAAAATTAAAGTTATGTTGTTTAGCTCATCAGGAATCCTGTTGTGCTGTTGTACTGAACCTTTTGATGAGTGGGAGAGTGAAAAGCACTGAACTGGTGGCTTTTAGCTTTGTGTTCATGGCTGTTAATTATAAATTTGATTTGAATTTGAAATAGAATAATGGGCTTTTGATGTTTACTTAACCATATGTGGGTGCATGAATTTGTGATTGTGCACACATAGGTGTGAGCATATGAGTGCAGTATATGAGTAGGGGTGGCCTGAGTGAGTGAATGTCTCCTGGTCTGACTGTTTGTCCCAGTCCGGCCTTGATTCACACTGAGGTGCTTTCTGCTGGTCACTCTGCTGTTTGTCCGTACTTCTCTCTCTGCAGGTGCTCTTGATGATTATCTGTTGCCCTCTCTCATGAAAAGTGTAAGATGCTTTCTGTTTGCGTCATGTTTAGATGTAGCAGCTGAATGAAGTTGTGCCTGGCCTTATTTTTCATGTGTTTACTCTTATTTTTCTTTCTTTATTCTTTTTTTCACATTGTCATGATTGTGGTCTGTGTGTGTGTAGGTAGGGCTGAGCAGGTTGCCATGGGGACTCAAGGCGGAGTCTGGAGCTTCAGTTGTCACCACCTGCAGCTCATCATCCTGCTCGTTATCCGGATCATCACCTGGCTATTTAGGGACAAGCAGGAGCTCCAGTCTTCGCCAGATTGTCTCTCTTTACTGTGTGGTAATCAGGCCAGCCTTAGGGATTCTCTTGTACCTCGTTGCATATAACCTGACCTTGTTATCTCTACTCCTTAGCACCTTGATACTCACGCCTTGGAACTAACAAACAACCCTGAATCTGGATTTCCCTTTCTGCCCGCTGTTGCAAATATTTTATATGCATTCTCATTCATTTACTCATTTATTATTCATTTACTTATTTAAGCATTCTTATTCATTTACTTATTTACATTTTATCCTTAGATTTTAGTAACATGCATTAGGCTCTGCTTTTAATTAATAGAGCTACATTATTATATTGTGGTTGTTATTCCTTCACAGCTCACAGATAATGCATTCACAAACAGGACACAAACTCATATAGGGTTACTGAGTTCAATACTGAGAAAAGAGCTAAGAACTAGCGGCCTTGACAATGTTCTGGATGGCCAGTAGGGAGTAAATCGTAAATATTGTTACATCTCTTTGCTTATCTATTCACTCCTAGCAGAACGGAATTTCCCAGTAACTCAGAAATCATTAAAAAGTACAGCTTGGTAAAACTGTGGGAACAGGTAGAAGGAGGTCAGCACAGAAAGGCAGACAGATAACAGGGCAGAGCGATGCATCTTCTTTCCTTTCAGCTCTGACGTACCCCAAAAGGAGGACCTGGAGGAATCAAATTCCCGGAAGAAGGAAGGACCACCTTGCAAAATACACATTTACATGAATGCGCACCACATGCACGCACATAGCCACAATGCTTTGTATCACTATAAATGAGGAGGATAATTTAGTTAGGCGGGTCTTTTGGCTGAACTGAAGGGTACCGACACTTTGTGTATTAGTTGATCAGAAGCTAAGCTAACAAGCCTCCTTCTCGAGAAGATATGTATTGTTTTCTTATTACTGGCTTAACAAAGAATTGTCAATTCTACTCAATCTCTGGTGTTTTTGCCTTCTTTTAAAAATGTGGATTTTTGAACACTCTTCCTTCTGATTTACAGGTGGTTAATAAATCTTTAAAGCCAACAAAGAATATTTTAAAACTTCACTGCTCATTGCCTACAGTTTGTGCCTGCCTGCTCGCCCTGCCTGCCACCCAACTCATGCACCACAACTGGAGATCCTACCCTGGCTTTACCCCTCCACCATCATACCACCACTGAATCATAGTAACCCGCTGACCTTGCTGTCATTTCCCAAAACCTCTTACCATATCCACACTAATCCTCTGTCCTCTCCTAGGAAGAGTTTCCTGGACCGGGACCAAGCCACCTACATCAATTGTTAATAAACATTGTTCATTTCCTCCCACAACTCTCTGTGTATTCTGCATTTGGGTTCCCTTCCGTATTACGGTCCCTGACCGTGACACACATTAGCACTGATATTGTTAATATTGTGATTGTAATCGTTGTTATATTTGTAGCAGCTTAGTCTGTTTCCCTTTCCATTTCTGTTTGTTTGGGTTTTTTTATTTTACCTCCTCTCCCCTTTCTACCTTTTTTATATTCCACCCTTTTATCCAGTTGTTCTTCCTGTCAAAATAATTAAAAACACAGACAAAATCAAATAAAAATTGATTTAAAGTATGAAGGGCAGGCCTTTGCACAAGATACCTCCCAATGTTTTGTTTTCGTCTGTTTTCACACAGACCCCCATTCTGCTTGACATGATTCTGGACAGGACAAAAAAAAAATCTTCATGAAATACAAATTTGTGTTTTCTGAATTAATGTCAAAATAAATATTCAATACAGCTTAGTGGATAACCAGTATGTGAAATATGGGCATACTATGAGTGGCTTTTGGGAGTTTTAATGGGTAACCATCTTACTCTTTAAACAGAACCACACTTAGGCCAGTAGAGCCAGTAGCTATACGGGAAGCTGAACTCGAGTTAACTGGTTAATCATTTGTCTTTCTGTGTTAACTCTGCAATATGAGTCATGTTTCCTCTGTGAGATAAAGGGTTTATTGTGTTTATAAAACCAATAAGCTGTTTTTCAATGTTCATACATAATATTCTTTAAAACCTCTAAAGAAAGTTTGGGTTTTTTTTACATTGGAAAGAGCTCCTTTTTTAAGGATTTCCACACACTAAAGAAACCATGTATTTCATGCACCGACCAACCAAAGATAACAATCCTGCTGGACGTTGTAATTAGTGATATGAAGTGACTCGCTACCCCACACTAGGTTCTGCCTAATCACGGCCACCCAACTAAACTTTTTCTTATGCCCCTTCTTCCACGTAAAGAAACCTGACATAAAGAGATTAATCATATTCAGCATGCATTTTAGTAAAAAAAAAAAAAAGAAAGAAAAAAGCATGTCACTTCCTTGTCATGCACTACATTTCACTACACAGCAACATTTCCAAAGCTAAGCCTGAACATTTCACTACCAGAATCATAGTGGAGGACTACCCACTTTAAGTTGTCTGATGGTATCTCATTTTTCTGCAGGGGAGGGTTGGTTAGGCGACAAATGCTCCTTTGTTACAGGTGTGGGGAGGCACCCCATAACAGCCACCATGGATGTGGAACCATACATCACTTCATGGCTAGATACATGTGCACCATTCAAAACTAGTCAAGTGACTTGGCTTAATTGAATTTTATTCTGTTTTTGTATCAGTAATTTAATTTCCTTCTGGATGTTATCAATTAACCAGTTTAATAAACTCAATTTTACTTTCTTGTATTTCTCCACTTGGTATTCACTACTGTATCCACCTTCACCTCACTCTCTCCTCTCATTTCCCTCTGTGTACGTCACCGACGCACATCTTTAAGAAGTGCATTGTGTGTGGACATGTACCAACACAATGCTGAGCGTGAGTCAGGGCATTTACAGAAACCAGCACACGTCAGAGATGACGTCACTGCAGGAAGCCAACAAACGAACACAGAAAACGTTATAAGGATGAGTGGAAAACTCCTCTCTGACATCCTGCAGCGGTCAACCTCTGGTTGCAAAGCAGCAGCAGCTGAAACACTAAACATCAATACACCCTCTCAGTTAGAGCTTGACAGACGGCTCCACACACCTTCTGATCTTTGAAATGTTAAAACAGGTTAAACATTTCCACCCAGCAGAAACACCTTAAAATGCTCTCATAAGTAAACCCTGACTCAACAAGCAGACAAAAGTTAGGGGGCTACTACAGAAAAGCGGGCTGGTGTTGTGTAAGGAGAGTTGCTCGGATACCTCCCCACTTTTTTTGGGGGGGGGCACTAGTGGGCAGAGAGAAAAGTGCAGAGAGATGAAGCATCCAAAAGTTCCGATCCTGAACGTGACAAAACAAGGGATATAATGACAGAGAAGTCAGAACCATGGGTGGAAAAGGTCAAATTAAATTGGGAAAATGTTGATGTTAAACTTGACTGGGGGGCAGACGTTACATCGATACAAATGCTGCTTAAACCAGCTAGGACCAGGTAGTTTTCCACTGAAAGTAAGAGCTGCTTCATAGTACAAATGGAAGCAAAAAGACGCAGTACTTCACATAACATCTACCTTGTGTCAGGGTTTGTACAACCACTCTCAACCAGACTAGCTTGTGAGGCTTTAGGTCTAGTGTACAGAGTGGACACAATCATGGGAGAGGAGCTGAGGTATTGGCTTGGACCCCAGCTGCAATAAACTGTAGCTAATAATAATAATAATAATAATAATAATATAAAATAAAGAACCTGAACGTGAGCTTGTTCGGATTATGTGAGGCCCTGTAACAGTCACTGCCTACGTTTACACCAGAGCTACAGTGACTTCACACTACGTTTCCCACCATGCATTGTGTACTCTAGCATAACAGCAACACAGCGTGGTGCAGTCTCCCCAGCAAAAGATTAGTTGGCTAGTTACAGTTTCTCAAGTTCAGTCCTTCATTCTTACTTCTAACTTATAACAAATTAAATTAACTGAACTTCAAATTAGTTCAAAATTGAAATGATGAACTATGAATGTGAACTAGTAACACTGGATTTAGGATTTTGTTCTCCGACTTCATACAGCCAACATGAAGTAAAAAAAAACTCCTCTAAGTTATTTCCTGTTTCCAGAAAACAAATTTTTAACATTGTGTTTAAAAAAACAACAACAAACTTTTCATTGTGATACAGTTTTTAAAAGATGGACACGTCTTGGTAAAGCGTTGCTGTATTTTATCCAGCAGATGGAGGTATGTCCTTTTAATAAGCAGACACATGAACTGCAGTTATTAGTTGCCAAGTTTGCTCACATGAAAAAAATTATGTCTGACAATCATCAAATGTTCTTTGTAATAAACTTTCCTTTAAAACTCAAAAACTGTATTTTTCTGGGCAGATCTATTCCACTTTACCAGGTTTAATGGGATTGATGTTCTTTTTTCATATACACAAATCAGAATCATTTATGTTGTTATATATCTTGGCATGTGCAGGACATGTACGTGTGTAGACATGCTTTATTAGTGTGTGAGGGATTGGTAGGTAAATTAAACATGCTTTATTAGTGTGTGAGGGATTGGTAGGTCACTGTTTGTGTTTAATCCTGTATTTCTAAAGCTACACTCCAACCTCATACACTTAAAATATGCTGTGACTTTTGCACTTCATAAAAAATTTACTGTGACTGTAACATTTAAAATGCTAACTGAAGCCTGAGGTGTAGCTCTTGTTTTGCTTTGTTTTGTTTTGTTTTGTTTTTTTCTTTCTCTGCGCATAGCATGGTCTGAATTTGGGCTGGACTTGAGCTTGAACTTTAAGTCAAAGAGAAATTTATTGTCATTCAGACTGCAGCTGGATTGAGACAGTTTTTCCTCATTGCTCAGTTTGCAGCAATAGACAGAGACATAAGTAAAGACAGACAGAAACACAACAAATCTGTGCAGCAGCTCATCACAGTGATGTAACAGGTAATGTTGGGATTTTGAAATGTGGTATGTAAGAAAACAACTCAAGCGATGAACTTGAAAAGGAAATTGGTTTAAATAAAGAAAAAATAGATTTAGGTGTATTTGAGCAGTATTTGGTGTATGCCTGGTTGATGGTTTGCCAGTTTTGGTGGTATTTTATTCTTAAAGGAAATAGCTTGTGGAAAGCATGAAGTCCTGCTGTATTGTTTTTAGTGACTCTGCCCAGACAGCTTTTCTGGGAAAAGTCAATAGGTGGGAAAGATGTCCTGATGACTGTCTCAGGTGTTTTCAGTCCCCTCTGCAGAGATTTTTCTATCTGAAGCAGTGCAGCAACCATACTGACTGAAATGTAACTGGCAGGCTGTTTTCCTCTGTAGAGTGAGATTAGAAGGGGGAGGTTTACCGTCTTCATCCGTCTCAGGATGTGAATCTGCTCTTGACAAAGGAGGTAGTGTTTGTACAGTAGATAACGTAGCTCACAGGTGATTTCAACACCAGGAACCTGCTGCTGCTGACCCCTGAAGTCAACAGTGACCTGTTTGATTTTACTGATATTCAGTGAGCTTGTCACCAGATCAGCAACCATCACTTCCTCGTTGTAAACTGAGCAGTTGTTGCTGCTGATGGTGACTCATCACTATAAACAGCAAAGGGTTCAGAAGACAGACCAGAGAGAGCATGTTCTGGATAAGAGATATACTCAGAGTTGCGACATCCATTGACTTCGCTGTAAGAGCGGTCATGTGGGTCATGGAGCCTCCAATAGTTCCAAACAATCCCCCGCTGCTAGACTCTACAACAGAACAGACAGCAGCGATCGGATTACTGAAGGTGAAAACTAAATAAACATATTGTTGCTGCACATATACTTTTGTCAGTGAATGCATTATTATGTTAATGTTGATTTAAGTGACGATCAAGTCATGTTTGACAATAGATTAAATAAGTGTAACAAGCACCATCTCAACCAACAAGCTAGCATTTATTAAAGATCAGACATGATGGTCCTCATTAGCCTCTATATTTCTTACTGATAACCACCCGTATAATTCACTTTTGTAAGGTTTAACGATTAGCTTGTTAGGGCTTACTTTCATCTAATTGTTAAAGCCAGCCATGTAGCATGTAATGTCAGCACTTAAAGTCAACAATGAATACAACACTGAATTTAAGACAGTACTGTGTCTCTCAGCTGCATTTCAATGGTTTGTATGTAAATTCAAATCTGCATTGCCTTTCTTAAGGTGAATTAAAAAAACAAACAAAAGCACTTGATTATGCTTAGTTTATGTTCTTCCCTTTTTGTCTTTTAATTTTAAATTATGCTTCATATATTCTTATGTTGTTAATGTCTTTGTAAAGCTCTTTGAATCCCCATGTTGAATTGTGCTGTACAAAAAAACTTTGCTTTGAATGTAAAAAGAAACGTCTCAACGAGTAACTACTTGGTTTAACTAAAAACTCACCTGACCTACTGGTGGGACTGGCACCGACAGGCACAAGAAAACAAGGGAAACCTTTCAAAAAACAAACTTTTTATTGACATCAGACAACAGGGCAAATAAATCAGTTTCAGTGTGCATAATGAAATGATCAAAATAAACCTTGGGAAAGGAAAAATGACAAACTGATGCATATCAGTGTTCCTGTCTGCTGCTCCTGAATAAATATATATATATATATTTTTTAAATGGCAGTAATGACTAAATCAACGACAGAACATGAATGTAGAACAGCTGTAAGGGTAGAACATGAGCGAATATCAATGAGTGTTACCAAATAAGTGAACAAGTACGTGTGGAAAAAGTAATGCAAAAGTAAAGAGGGAAGATAAAAGAGTGATAGTGAGTGAAAAGAGATGCACAGGGAATTGGTGAAAGTTAATTAGGAATCAAATTTAGGTGATTACTACTCAGTTATTGATGCATGGAACATGGAAAGCAAAAGTAGACAAGGCAGTTTTAATAAATATTTAAACATTTTAAATAAAATGTAATGGATGAAAGTCAGTAAGCTCTGGATAATCAACAGGTCATCTGCTCTGTGATTTTCTATTATATATAACAGAGAATTCATGAAAAGCATTACAAACTCCAGAGCTTTCCCAGCTACTACGCATTAAAATCCCCAGTACATGAAAAAACTGTTCACCTTAAAATACAACACAGGACCCCAAAATGTCATCTCCGGGCTAAACTTAACCAGCAATATGAGAACACAGTGATAATACGTTTCCACAAACCTAAGTCTTACTGAACACCAACTTCTATGAATCTATGAATAGCAATGAAATAAATGAATAGTACACTGAAATAAATAATATAAGACCGTGACCACACTTTTTTAAACTAAAACAAAAAAGGCTGGGAGGCCATGGTGTAAAAGCACAATAGCTATACAAAGGCAAAATACATTTAAACAAAATTTCATCACTTTTAACCGACACAAAAGCAGGACGTCTGACAGAATGTACAGGCATTTTCGTGACTTATAAGACTGACGTTGCATCGACTTCCCTCTGAAAATGAATAAAATGCATTGGCAATGATCGCAGTCTAATGTGGTTTTTGGAACTATTGAACGGCTCCAGTAACCCGGAAGTGCGCTGTCATTTTTTGTACACACGAGTCATTGGCTGTGTCCAAACGTGCACCCGACTCCCTACATAGGGAGTAAGGTGCACATAGGGCTCACGCCATTTTGTCGGAGTGTCCGAATGTCCAGAGAGAAAAAAGTAGGGCACTCAAAATTACCCACAATGCATCTTGAAAAGTAGTGAGCATTGATGGTCACTAGATGGGTCAATATAGACCACAATGCATTGCGGTCAAAAGCTCAACATGGCGCAAGGAGGCGAAAAAATTGAGCTGCGCGAAATTACCTATAAGCAAACAAATAAAGAATAAAATACAACATTAGGGTTAGGGAGTAGGGTGGACGTTCGGACACAGCCAATGAGAGTGTCGCGACTCTGAGTATATCGACGGCTCTGCAGCGAGAATAAAATCATCACCTCCTGACCAATCAGATCCCATGAAAAATGGCCTGCCCGTTTTTAGAAGATCCCGTTGACGTTGGTGCACGGATAGTGAGAGGAGCGTTAGGAGAGAAAGAGTCTTTAGGGACAGATCCAACCCGTTGCACTTTCCTGATAGAGATGGGATTTATGGCTCTTTGAAGACTGAAGTTTTAGTCATTGGTCCTGAGGCTCAGAGAGAGAAACTCTTAGCTAAATTACAGGCATTTGCATTAAACCCATCATCACAAGTAAAAAACCTGGGCGTTATTTTTGACTCTGAGCTTGGTTTTATTCCACATATTAAACATGTTACCAAAATAGGATTTTATCACCTAAAAAACATAGCCAGAGTCCGTCCCATTCTCTCTCGGGCCAACACGGAGATGCTGATGCATGCTTTTATCACCAGTCGTATTGACTACTGTAATGCCCTGCTCTCTGGTCTTCCCAAAAAGAGTATTGCACCTCTACAACTCAGCAGAACTCAGCTGCTCGTGTGCTGACGAAGACCAGAGGGCGGGCCCACATTACACCGGTTTTAGAATCACTGCATTGGCTCCCCGTGTGTTTCAGGATCAATTTTAAGGTTCTCTTATTGGTTTTTAAATGTCTTAATGGTCTTGGGCCTTCTTATCTTTCAGATTTGCTTTTACCTTATGAACCCTTGCGGCCCCTGAGGTCTTCCGGTACTGGCCTCCTGACTGTACCTAAAGTCAGGACACATACTCATGGAGAGCCAGCTTTCCAATGGTATGGTCCTCGTCTGTGGAACAGCCTGCCGGAGGAGCTCAGGGCTGCAGAGAATGTTAATGTTTTTAAGAGCAGGCTCAAGGCCCACCTTTTTAATTTAGCTTTTACTTAATATTTATTCATTTTATTTTATTTATTTTATTCCCCTAGCCTATTTATTTTTCTATGTTAACCCATTTTTTATTTATTCTATGCTTTTATTCTGTTTATAATATTTTTAGGTTATTTCTCCAGTGTTTCCTCGGAGGGGGCTCTCTGCACCGGGGGCTTTCATCGGCTGTGGCTGCTGCGGCTCTGTCCTGCGGGTTCTTCAGTCTGGTTGGGTGGCTCCTCTGCCTCTCACCTGGCCGTGTGCCCTGGGTTGGTGTCCTGGCGGCCGTGACCTGTGAACAGCTCCCGGTGCAGACGGCTCCCTGTGATAGTGTTTCCTTACCTGGCTCATCTGTGCTCAACCTCACATTAGTCTTTTATTATGTGCAAGTATGTGTGTGTGTATGTGTATGTGTATGCCTACTTGTACATACTGGTATGTGAGAGGACGCGGGGAGGGAGGGAGTTGTGTGTGTGTTTATGTGTGTGTGTGTGGGGGGGGGGGCGTTTAACCATGGAAAGCACTTTGGGCTGCATTTATGTATGAAAAGTGCTCTATAAATAAAGATTGATTGATTGATTGAAGGGAGCCAGATCTTGAGGAGCCGTTCCTTTTAAAGAGCCATTCAAAAGACTGGCTCGTTCTCACAATATCTTACAAAATTTCACAATATATAAGAAGGACAAACAATGAAAATATGTAAAGAACTTTGTGTTGCCTATGGCATGAAAGCGCTTTATAAATAAAGTTTGATTTGATTTGATAAAGGCAGTGTCAAAAATTTGTATGAATAAAGAATGGCTCGCAAATGAACGGCTCACAGCTGTGAATCGATTCCCATCGTTCATTTAAAAGAGCCGTTCAAAAGAATCGATTCGTTCATGAACGTCACATCTCTATTTCCTGATGACATACTGTACCAAAGGTACAGATTTTCAACAAACAGTCTGAGATACATGTCCGCTGAATATCAGATGAATTGTGCTCCTTTCATCCATACAACAGATACAATAATAAAGCCTTGTCACCGCTCTGAATTATGTTTTTATATTTGTTCTTTACTTGCTCCCAAGTCCTTTTAGCTCCACTGGGGTTGCTTCTGAAATAGAGGTTAATAATAGTGATAATTCTTTTTCATACATAAGTACAGAACCATTGAGTTATGAAATGCACAACTAGCCATGCATTCATGGATGAGGAATTGATATTCATATAACGCGCTCACATGGGAGCGGATCCTTTAAAGAACTGGGAAATATGACGTAAATAAAGCATTTCCAGAAATGTTTGTTCTGTAATACAGTGATATGAGTCCAGTCAGTTTATATTGTCCCATTAATTATTATTGGATAATCTGACGAACTTACACATTAACGGAGTGAACAATTTTCTTCCCGGCTTTTGCTGCAGCAGTTGCTTTTAGTCTAAATTATATTTTTAAATTCTTCGTATTTTTGAACAATAATAGTCTGCTCCTCCATGGTAAAATACACTGCTCTACAGGTTTGTCCATGTTTGCGATTGGTCAGAACCTCCAAACACCACCTTTTTATTTGAAAGCGCACTAATCCTAATTGGGAAAACTCTGGGTTGAGTTACCGAGTTGATAATCAGCTTCGTAGTACAACTTATCCAGATCCTGAATGTCTGGGTAGTCAACCTGGGTAACGGAGAAAAATCTGCGGTATGTTAATCATGCTTCGTAGTACAGGCCTCAGGGTTCTGTTTATATGGAAGTCTATTATCCTCATACAAAGTGAGGTGTTTCCACACAGAAACAACCAACCAACAGGAGGTAACTTTACTGATAGCAGAGCTAAGATCACAGAAAAGCATCCACATGAAATGTTTTCTTATTCTCCGCATGTTCAGGTGAAATGATGCAGATATGGTATCATCCATGGAGCAAAACTGGGTCAAGTGTGGAGGGGGTGTGGATGTAAATGCAGTATAAGAATGTAGTTACAGGGATAAATGTCTGTAAGAATACGTATGTTGGTCTCTAAGAAAATACCCTGTTTTTTTCTGTGAGTTCATCCTTTGCAGAACAGAATGGCATTAATTTGATCTAGAAGAATTTTACTTGGTCAGGAGAGAAAAAATGGCTTATTATTCATCATTGATAGAGGAGAACATGAACAATCCTGAGTTTCTTTTCAGCACGGTAGCCAGGCTGATTAAGAGTTAGTGTTGTTGAGCTATGTATTCCTTTAACTCTCAGCTGTAATGACTTCATGAGTTTCTTCATAATCAAAATGGTTTTTAATTAGAGATTTCTATTAAAATCTATAATATTTGTCCAACTATTGATGATGTCTCATCTGCAGCAGCTTTAGAGACGTTTGTAGAAGCTGATTAATGTTTGGACCGTTTCTCTTCAGTACAGCTCTCTGAGTTAACCAAAATAATAGCTTCATCTTAACCTTCAACTTGGGTGTTAGACCCCATCCCAGCCTGACTTTACAGGATTGACAGGATATGTACCTTCATCTTGTAAGACTGCTGGTTGAGCCTTTACATAAAAACCAACACTTGATCCATGAGTGTTAGCTAATTATAGACCTACAGTATCCAACTTCCCTGTTATAGAGAAAATAGTTTTAACTCAACTATGTGCACATTTGAGCAGAAATAATCTGTTTGGAGAATTTTAGTCAGGATTTAGAGCTCATCATAGCCCAGAGACAGACCTAGTGAAAGTTACCGATGATCTTCTCTTGGCCTCAGACGAAGGATTCCTCTGTATGTACTTATCTTGTTAGATCTCAGTGCTGCATTTGAGACAGTTGAGTACAACATTCTGTTTCAGAGGCTTGAACGTGTTATTAGGATTAAAGGAGCTGAATTAGGCTGGCTATAGTCATATTTATATAGATTTCAGTTTTTAATGTGAGCGAGGAGTCTTCCTCACACACCAGAGTAATGGCCTTTACACACATATGTCGTGAGCTATATATGTGTCACTTTTCTTCTACTTCATTTAAACTTCGTATCATCATGGCAGAGCAACTTACTGCCTTTGTGTCATAGTGCTCGTGTTTGTTCAACAAGCAAGAAAAAAATGACCGTGAAAGTGATCACAAAGACTGGGTGGTGAACAATTGCCAATGAGCTCAATTGTGAAGATGGTATGTAGATCAAAATGTATTGATTACAATGTTTGTAGCCTATACTGTATAGCCATTAGCCTGCTAGCTATTCCCTCTCAAGTTTAAAGTCATTTCAGCACTAGAAACTTAATCAAATTCAAGCATCAATGTACAGTTAATGAAAATTAATATAAAGTTTAAAAAATTATAAATCATAGGACCATTCTCTTTTTTTATTCTTATCACAACATTCATTGATGGTCTTGTCTAAATTGACACATGAGGATAGACACCCCTAGGTTGTAGTAAAAGCAAAAGTTTAGAAAATATACACTGACACACCATAACGTTACACTGAGGTTCAGAAATCATTATTATCAATGTTAAAACCAGTAAACCAGTATCATCATAAGTACAAGTCATCATCTGTATGAGGTCCCGTAAATAATGTACAACAGCTGAAATGTAGTTAGAAGCATCAGGAAAACAAATACAACACTCAGAACCTATTACCTGACAGGCTCCGCCCAGGTCAGCCAGGAGGAATCCAGAGCCATCCCATTCTCCAGGTACGACACATAGAGCCTTAAGCTCAGGGGTCAGGGACTCAAAACCAGATGAAACTGGTACAGAGAGATTCTCAAGTTCAATAGCCAACTGATCTATGTGAAAAGCATTACGACCAGTACCATAAGAGTTATTATACCACCTAGAAACTTAGACCATGGAGCTGATCTCTCCCTCTTATGGAGGCCAGAGTGATGCCTGCAGGAATAGAGCAATAGTTAAATTAGAGGCCACACGTGCATAAGGAATAAGGAAGGCTAAGTAAGAAATACCACACCAGTTACCTGAAAGGAAGAGACAGGTAAGAACGGTGACCACAAACCTACACAACACCTGTGGGACAGCCAGAACCCCGAGAAGGTGTGTGTGAAACAGCATATTCATACCATGGAGACCCAAAGAAGTAAAATGCACATCATACAAGCACAGCAGCAGGACTACATCAGACATGTGACATGGAAATCTGTTTTCACAATAAAAACACAATTTACAGGAAATACAGGAAGTCCTAAGATAAAACGATGATGCTCCATCCAGGAGATGGAACATTCTGGAGCCTGTGGAGTGTGAACTGAGTGCGGAGTAATTATTACTCCACCAGAAACAGTCTTGTCGGTGGGTGCAGGGAAGTCGGAAGGAAAACAAGCTGAAGTGAATGAGATATCAAGGAGTGTTGGAAAATGTCTCCTTATAACGCTCAGATCCAGGAAGTGTGTACTGTTGTGAGTGACAACAGTGAACGCAGAAAGGACACTCAGCACAGCATCTGCTGGCCGAGGTCGCAGCAGGGGGGGACTCAGGTGTAGCAAATGGGATCAGGGAACAGACAGAACAGCTGGAATTTGTGAATTTCAGAGCGGTTTGCTCAGTCAGCTGATACCACACGTGTGTTTTGCTCATCATGATGATCAATCAGGTGATGTTTCACCCGCTCCTGTGGCTGTCAGCCTCCATGTGAACAAGAAAAGAAATGAAGCAGATGAGTATTGCTCCACAACATCTGCATTCAAGCTGCCGTAGTCATCTGAAGGCCATGGTTGTTGCTAGTCACCACTCAGGGAAAAGGGGACAGGACAACCCATGTTGATTCATCCTGGTGGATCAGATGAGTCCAGATCTCCCCCAGAGATGGAGATGGAGGGAGGCGGTGAAGATTGAAGATTTCCCGCTGGTGCTGGGACACGGTTGCAGTGGCTGGCCAGGAAGACCTCCCACAGGGGCACCTGGTAAGGACCTGTGAACCTCTGAGCTGTTCAATGCTCCTTCTGGGGTCCTCACCTACAATCCAGCCACCCTGCATCAGTGTGTGTGAAACCCACCCTCAGCTGGTTTTGGGAGAGCTGCTGTCACCACCTGTAAAGCCTCAGAAAGCACAAGGAAAAGGTTTTGCAATAAACCAACAGTGAATCCTCACCAATGACGATTCCAGGTAGGGCCGGCTCAATTCCAAGACCAGGAGGCCTGCTAGAGAGAACCTGAAATGGACTGAGGTTCAACCTTGTCCGGTTACACATCCTCATGCAGGTCAGGAGGAGGTAGAAAATGTTAAGGGAGGGGCAGAGGAGAGAGAGCGAGGAGACATCGAGCGGGAGACGGCAGAGGGAGACAGACAGAAGTAACGGTGCCATCCAAGGTCAGCAACCCGAGACACGTCCAAAACCAGCTTACCGTCCGGTTTTTAGAACTGTGTCTGCATCGCCTGAGCAACCAGCTTTATGAGAGAAAGATGTGGACAAACAAACATTCTAAAACACATCGTTAACATTCACTCAAACCACAGGATCGTGTCATACATGCACATAA
The DNA here is from genome assembly GCF_017639745.1 of Melanotaenia boesemani. Lineage (NCBI taxonomy): Eukaryota > Metazoa > Chordata > Actinopteri > Atheriniformes > Melanotaeniidae > Melanotaenia > Melanotaenia boesemani. The sequence goes on along the minus strand of NC_055696.1, from coordinate 28,546,146 downwards.
CCAACATAATCATATCAGATATTTATTATAAAATCTGCTTGGTTCTGTAATCTAGAAAAACAAGTTATTAAAAAATAACCAAATTGTACGACTGGATCCTGAAGGCCACTGCTCCGGTATCACCCCTGTGAAAGCAGCCATCATCAGCAGTATGATAAGATGAATTAAACAGCACAAGCACCCGTATCCATGGTGATATCCTTCCTGTAAAAGTTTATCCCAGAATGTCATAAGTGTCAATATCATGTTTGATTTTCAAAATGTACATGCACATATTCAAAAGAGATTTAGTGTAGACGTCTTTTCCTTTAGACAGATCCACATCATCAGTCCTGCTTATCAGGAAAATAAAGGTGTTTCTGGTTAATGGCATCAGAGTAGCAGCATTATGAAACACAGCAACCATCCCTGTGTGGAAGCAGAGTAGCGTCCTGGAGAAAATCCTGCTGGAACGAAAAGGTCAAGTAAAGTCAGTCAGTTCGTTCAGGTCAGTCAGAACTTTGTCAGTTACGTCACTTGTTCTGCTGAAAAGCCAAATCAGAGCAGGTAGATTTTCCCTGCATGTAGGAGGATCCATAAAAGGACAATATGGCATCGTTTTGGAAAGACATGAAGTCTGCTGGAGTTTTCTTAATCAATTTATTAAACTCCAAGATGATATGGACATTAAACCAATTTAAATTTCTTTTAATTATGTGTCTATCATCAGCCAAATTTTGCTCAAGCAGCTTTTTCTCTTTAGTTCTTTTATCTATATTAACGTAGGTTTGTGGAACTAATGTTTTAAGTTTCCTTTCTTTTACTTAAACTATTTTCCATCTGGTTATTTGTTGACAGTTAAAATAGGAGCTCCTTTAATTTGCTTTAACTTCTACCATTTATTAATCACCATTTTCTCTAAATACCAGGGATTTATTTTCGTCTAAGCAAACTGTTTATTAAGCCATCCTCTTTTTTTTAGACTGATTTCAGATCCTTACTCTGCTTGATTGAAACATAGATCAGGCCTTCAGTGTTTATTTTTAAAAGTAAAATAGCACGTATTACCAATTCGCCATGAAAGATCAATACCAAAGAAAATCATTCCAGTATATTTGGATGTGGCTGCAAATAACCCCTAAATGCAGCATGTTATGGTTCACACATGAGACCACGGGTCAAAGTTATTATGCAGCCTTTTGAAGAGCAAAATGGAAGCTGTTTTCAGGTTTATTATAAATTATAGATACCAAAATATTCAAAACCCTAACTTAAATCAATTGTGAGCAAAAATAAAATAATCAGGACCCAGAGACACACGAGCAGTGTTGGTGCAAATCACACACACACTTAAAGTTGTCAGGAAATCAGGGGACTTGCAGCTTGCATCACCACACAGAACCAAGCAGGGAAACTGCCGTTCGGTATTAAATAAATGCACATAAGGATCAGTATGTTGGCATTTCCACCTCTGGCAGGAAGGTTTTACTCACTCTCACTGCTTCAGATGTAGGAATGAGAGAGAAACCATCTCATCAGATCCTGGGTCAGCGGTTAGACGGTAATCTGGAGGAAATATAAATTCATGTGTCAGTGAGTCACCGTTAGGATGCATCTGAAGGGATCAAATAAAGAAAATATTATTTTAATCTCGTTTTACTAATTTCTCTTTCTTTAAAAAAAAAATGAGCCGATCAGTTTTGGATAACTGAGGAAATGTTGTTGCCACCATTTCGCTAAACATGTTCTCTGTTTTCTAAACAAGACAGGGTTAGTAGCTCATCATGTCATGTTGTCATGTCGTCAGTAGCAAGCAGGTACTTCATTGCAGTGAGCGTGTGTGTGTTTGTTCATGTAAATGTGTGTCTCTTGTACCAGCTGTCAACTAGTCTTATGTGCAGACCTACTCTAGAACTGAAGCTGTCTTTCGTTTACTTTTAGCGTCTTCTCTTCATAAAAGATAAGATCTGTTAAACTTCAGTGTATTAACAAAGTTTTGTATTAAATCATGAACTATTTATGGTATGAAATCAGAACGGTCTCACCATCAGTGTCACGTGGTCACATGACTGCTTCCATCTCCAAGTCAGCTCTGCCGGGGATCAGTCTGATGGCAAACCGCCTTTTGATTTTTATGCCCAATAACCCTTCTCACCACATGGATGTTCTGTCTCTGGTCAGCAGACCTGGATGGTTTTCCAAACTCTGGCCCCCACCACCCACCTCAGCCCAGTGGCCACGCCACCACAGAAACTGGGCCGGAAAAGTCACACAGTTTTCACTGTGTTGATGTGTTGATGCCTTTTACTATTTCTAAATATCTGTAATGCCTTTGTTTTATGTAAAGCACTTTGAATTGTCCTGTACATGAAATGTACTGTACAAATAAACTGCCTTGCCTTGCCTTTAGTGATTTTAACAACAAGCCTGTAAGTTTTACTACATTATGCGTAATCTTCAACCTTTTAAAAACGTTTCAAAAAGCAGATGAGGAACTCATAAATTAGTCAAGAGTTTAAGCATAGGCTTTCTGAGAAATCCTTTTTATATGCAAATGTTACACCCTGGTACCAGGTTGTATCCGCTCTGTAATGACTGTAATGGGAAATTTAAAGAACACTCAAGAACCGATGCTTCATCTGCAGCAGCTCATGCGTGAATTTATTTCCATTCCAGAATCGTTCACAGCTAAGCAAATATCCTTATAACAAATAAAAACAACAGTTATGAGCATCTTGACTTCAGTGTCTGTTCTCATAAAATAAAATCAATTTCTACAACAGGTAAACTAATCGATTCTCACTTAGTGCTTTGTTTTTAGCAGTAAACCCAAATAGAGACGATATATAACATAATAAAACACAAAGCTCACTCCAAACTGAGAAATAAAATGTCAGTATTATATAGAACATGTTTATATGCCTGCAGGTTAACACAGACTAATAATTAGTGAGTTAATCACTTTCTTATATTTGAATTACATACATTTATAAGAGCAGTCACACACCATTTGTGTCAACAACACATTTTAACACACGTTTTCCAGCAGGTTCATAGCATTAACATATTCATATCATATCTGAAACGGGAGATTTAAGGAAGAACATTACAGACACGACGCTTCTTCTGTAGCAACTCTAGCATGAATGACGCATGCGCAGAGAGCTCCCTCTCCTGATCTCTCCAGGCATTACCAGTCCAATCTGGATACTAACCCAGACTTAAATAATAGATCACTGATTATCTCAACCTCTACATATGAAATGGTGTTGGTCGCAGCAGAGTGCATAGCAACCGTTACCGAGGTGATGCAAACTTTACACAAGGTGGGCAGAGTGGGGTTTCAGGTGGGCGGGGCGACCGTCATTGGATCTGCTTTTGTCCTTTATGACGTGAAATTTGACGTACGTTCGGTGTCTAAGGTTCTCGTCTATACCGAAGTGTTTTTTACTTTACTGTTTCAGTACTCTGTCAGATAAAGAACAAATCACTGTGTTTTTAAAACGGACAAAACAATATCTTCACCTGTAAATATGGATAATTTTGAATCCTGCATGCCCTTGGACTTCACACCAGTTGAAGGTAAGTCAAGTTGTTCACTTGGACTAAAATCAGTTGATTCGGACATTAAAAAGATAATGTCTACACCAGGGATTACCAGGACCATTTGGAAGATTAAACCATTACATCCTGAGGACTCTGACGACGAATCCTTGGACTCCTTAGAAATCCAAGATCTAACCAAAACAAAAAAGGTGAGATGCGCATTTGCAAAAATTGATCCTATGCCAGAGAAGCAGCACTTTTTTGAAGGAACTTCTGCTGAAGTTGAGAAACCTGTTATGCCTCAGGCCACAAAATCGGTATATGATCTCTTTCTCGTGGAACCAGATGAGGAAGATTTAGATCAAGAGAGGGCGTCATTGAAATTGTTCATCAATCTAAATATTGGTGCAACAATTTCTAAAGCCATTAATAGATCTGACAATAAATCAAAGTTTGATCAAATCAAAAAGAGGCTGCTAAAGAAAATATGGGCTGAATTCATAGAAATAGAGAGTGATAGAGTTCCCAAAAGAAAAATAAAAAAACTCTCCAAAAAGATCTATGAAGATATCTACCGAAAGTGCGGTAACCCATCAAAGACGATGATTGATATATATTTAGAACAAGCAGTGGTAGATGAACTGATTGTCTCTTGTTTTAAAAAACATTTGATGAAACCAAAGAAAGCTACCATTACCAAGAGGTTAATATCCTTTGCAGACAACACAGCCAAAAAGATATTTAAAACCTCGGAGAAGAAAATACCAGAAATTGCAACAGACTCTCAACAAGCACATAGCAAGTCTCTGCAGAGTTTGAAGAATTTCAAAGAAAAAACTTCTCCTGGCACAAGTTCAAAGTTCTCAGCAAGGTCACAAGACATCATCTCTGTAGCAGATGAGTCAAGTTGTCCATCTAAACTGAAAGCAGTTGATTCAGGCATTGAAAAGAGGAAAAATCCATCAAGTGCTTCTCATAAGCTCAAAGTGCTGAGCCCTCTGGACTCTGACGAAGAAGATTTGGACCCCATAGAAACCATAGATCTAAGCACAATAGAAGATACCAAGTGTCCAGACCTGCAGACCCTCAATTCTGATGAGAAAGGAGAAACTTATTCAATAGTTCACTCCAAAGCCAAGTTCGAAAATGGAAGAAGACTTTGTTTCATTGAAGAAACGTCTCCCAAATCGGCACTGTCTGATGACACAGTTGTATCAGTGCAGTCTTCAGAGGGCTTGCATGTGGAGCCTTTTGTATGTGATGAGAAGCTTTCAAAGAGGCCAAAATCCGTCTATGATGACTCCTGTACGGTGGATGAAGAAATGTTAAATGAGGAGAAAGCGTCATTGAAATTATATGTAAACCAAAATATTGATGCAGTGATTGAAAAAGTCATTAAAAGATCTGACAACGAAATAACGTTTGATGTGATCAAAGAGAGGCTGCTCAAGAACATATGGACTGAATTCGCAGAAATCGAGAGTGATAGAGTTCCCAAAAGAGATATTAAAAAACTCTCCAAGAAAATTTACAATGATATCACGCAAAAGTGTTATAGTCCATCAAAGAAGATAACTAAATTTTATTTTGAAAGTGCAATGGTAGATGACACAATTATCTCTTGTTTTAAAGAACATCTGATGAAACCAAAGAAAGCTACCGGTACCAAAAAGTTATTGTCCTTTGTAAAGAACACCACCCAAAAGATCTTCAGATCTTCATAATTCTTGTTATGCCAAAGTCTACAACGTTAATACTAAAACAATAGTGTGGTGATATTGTTTTTGAAAACATCTTTTATAGCCAAGCAAATTTGGTATATAAAAGGTACCAATTTACATAAAGGCTAATTGGAAATTGAAGATTTAATCAAAACTTTGTGATTCAGAACTGAACTGCTTCAGGAAACTAGCCATAATACTGAAAGCAGTTTCTAAAGCAAGTTAACAGCACTGATAAACAAAAATAAAATTTAAAAAAGGCAACTAAATTTAACCCTGCATATATATTTTAGCAAAGGAAAAATTATCTATGTGCAAAACTTGCATAAAATGTTTCCTGAAAAAGTTCAAAATGAAAACAAATATCCAGAAAGTTTCTTTTTCCCACCAGTGGAACCTGCAACAATAAAATTTCACTCATCTGAAGTGCTTTTGCCAGATACATAAAGAAATAAAATGGTCAGATAAAGAACAGTGAATTCACTATTCACCACAAATGTAAGGCATCTGACAAAAATTATACAAATATAAAACAGAGAAAACAGTGAAATAAGGCTTTACACATTATAGGAACAGCAGATGTCAGCATTATTTAGGTATACTGTAGTTTTTTTAAGTCGTTGGCAGTGCTGCTCTGACTCATTCAATCTAGGAGGCTGTTTTTTAAAGCAAGTGCTTTGCTGGAAAGTTTGCCTCCATCCAGTTCCATGAAAATGTTCTGGATTACCTCAAACGTGTAGCAAAGATCAGCAGAGTAGCTTAGGTTCAGGGCACATATCAGTCCAAACATAGCGACAGCTAATGCTACATTGTCAAGATCCCTCAAGACCTTGATCCCCTCAAGGACAATGCCAATGTCCTCTGGTTCCTCATATGAAAAATGTTCTTTCACAACATAAATACCAATAGTAGTGTCCTCAATGGCCTCGTCCATGGCTTTTCCATCCATGCCCTGTAGAAGAGACAAAACATGTAAATGAGAAGTGACTTGGTGGGTAATGAGAAGTGATAACACTTGTATTGAGAAATTCCCAGCAAACTTTAAATTATTCACTTTCCAACAAAACCAAGAAACATTTTAATAAGAAAATGGTGGAAAATGAGAAAAGAGTCCCCTGTACACACCACATATTCTTTCACAAGGCTTTCAGGATCTTCACCCATATAGATACAGACCCCTTTAATGATGCACTCTCGTCCAGCAACTACATCATCACACTGAAAGGAAATAATTTGTTTTTAAGTAGAATCAAAGAACAAAGAAATAAACTTAACAGTCATAATTTATGGATATTAGGGAGATCCACAACTCCACCTAGAAGATCAGGTGAATTTCTTTTAACCTTATTTTATACACAGGGCGAAGTCACAAAATAAGAGAAGAAAAATAAGAGAAATAAGAAAGAGAGAAAAAAAGAGGAGTGGGCAAAATGAAAAGTGAGCCGAAGTGAAAAGAGAGTGGAGAAAAGAAAGAAGAGAAAGATACACCAAATAACTACTTGTTACACATGTACAGAAACATATCAGAGGACATCCTACTGCCAATGCAGGCAAACAAAGCTGACACCACCCAAAAAGATCTTCAGAGCATCTACCAACACAGAGCCCACAGCAGAACTGCCTCCATCATCAAAGACCCCACCCACCCCCAACATGGACTGTTCACTCTCCTCCCCTCAGGCAGGAGATACAGGAGTCTGAAATGCAGGACAACCAGACTTAGAAACGCTTTATTTCCTTCGGCCATCAGACTCCTTAACAGCTGATAAGAGTCTGTAACAACAGCCTGTACCCTGCACACGGTCTTTTATGTTGTCAACCACAGTTACTGCAATATTGTTTACTGTTTAATGTGTTTTATTACTTATAATAAATATGGTACATGCATCTTACCATCTACCTCATGACAGTTTTTTTGCCCAACTAATCATTCATTGTTGAATGTGGCACAACAATTTATGTAGCACACTGCACATTTACGTACATAAATTATTTACTCAGTTTTTTTTATCTTTATCTTCTATTTTTTTACGCTATTTTTCTTCTATTTTATAATCTTTTATGGCATTCAGTGTGGACTGCACTGTAAGAATTTCATTGTTCAGGGAAACTTGTTTCCTTACTGGGAAAATGACAATAGAAACTTACTTTACTTTCTCTCATTTAAACCAAAATGTTTATACATTTATTAGGTAAAATGTTATCAGGATTACATAATGCAACTAAGGAAATAATTACCACAAGTTACATTAGAAAAATCACGTATTTCCGTGTTTAAAGGAGACACACATAACCCCAAATGCAAGAAAACATGTCATGCCAATAATTCTTTTTGGCAGGAAATATTTTTCCCATTTTTTTATATTTATATCACATCATATAACATTAAAATCACATCCTGCTAATATGCAAATAATACTACCATTTCAAAAGTTTAATGAGATGGTATTATAAGATGTTCACCCATGGGGCCCGGTCAGGCTTAGCCCAAAAGGGTGACATGGGCCCCCTCTTCCTGTGGGCTCACCACCTGCAGGAGGGGCCATAGGGGTCGGGTGCAGTGTGAGCTGAGAAGTGCCCCCAGACTTGGCACCTGTACTTTGGGGTTTACCCTGGTGGAGGAGAGGGTAGCCTCCCTCCGCCCTCAGGTGGGGGGACGGGTCCTAACTGTTGTTTGTGCTTATGCACCAAACAGCAGTTCAAAGTACCCATCCTTTTTGGAGTTCTTGGAAGGGGTGTTGGAGAGCACCAGTGTTGCCAACTTGGCGAGTTTCTCGCTAAATCTGGCGACTTTCCAAACCCTCTTGGCGACTTTTTTTGTCAAAAGCGACTAGCGACAAATCTAGCGACTTTTACTGTAGCTATTGGAGACTTTCTGGTGTTTTGGAGAGTCTTTGAAAGCACATATTGTTCTGCAGTTACTGTCGTGAACGAGCAGCGTGTGCTGCAGGAGCCCCTCCCCGTCCCCAAAGCACTCACACCGGCTCACAGTAGCTCGGGCAGAGGCTGCAGTCAAAGCAGCAGAGAGGAGACCTGCATCGCTCCGCTTACACGGTGAAAATGAATTGCGCCTGCGCAAAGGCACCGGCGATCCCGCCCTGGCTTACAGAGCGGGATGTAAATGTTTTGTCGCTGTCACACTAAAATAAATAATTGCATTTGACTCACAGCCTTAGTCACTTACTCACCTCGTTCACTGTGTAGTGTGTGCGCCTTTTTGTGACTAAGCTAAACATCTAGCTAGCTAGCTAGCTCATCATGTCTCAGTCTAAACTGTACACTCAAAAGTATAGAAAGGAGTGGGAATCAAACCCTGAATTCAAAGGCTGGTTGAAGCCGTTTATTGGAGACGATACAAGGGCATACTGCCTGTATTGTAAGGCTGATTTCTATGCCAAACTCTGTGATATAAAAAAACACATGACAACTCAAAAACATACTCAAAAGGCAAAGCCTTACAACAGTTCCACCCAAAGCAAGCTACCATTAATAAATAAAAAGTTTGACTCAGCAAAAAAAGCTGAAGCCACTATGGCATTAGCTATTGCTGAACACTGTTCCATGCTGACATGTGACCACATTGGGGAAGCATGTAAAGCTGCTTTCTCAGACTCCACTGCTGCTACTCACTTCAGAATGCACAGGACAAAGTGCACGGAAATGATCAATGGTGTTCTAGCACCATACTTTCTGGAAAGGTTGGTCGCAGATGTGGGTGACCAGCGTTTCAGCCTCCTCCTCGATGAGTCCACAGATGTAAGCATTTCTAAGTACCTGGGGATTGTGATAAGGTACTTTAGTGACACCAAACACACAATTGTCTCAACATTTCTGGGGCTTGTTGAGTTGGAGGGAGGGGATGCTCGATCTATAGCCCGAGCTGTTGTGGCTTTCCTGGAGAAGTGTTCTCTTAAAAAAGAGAAACTCCTGGGAATAGGGACTGATAATGCCTCGGTCATGACGGGGATTAACAATGGGGTCCACACAGTGCTGAAGGAGGAATATGGCCTCAAAGATCTGGTTCTTATCCGCTGTGTGTGTCACTCTCTGCAGCTTGCTGTAAGTCATGCTTCCAATGACACCATCCCCCGTAGTGTGGAGTACTTGGTACGGGAGACTTAAAACTGGTTTTCAGTGTCTCCAAAGCGCAGGGAGGCCTACAAAGCCATATATGAGACCATCAACTGTGGGGAGAAACCCTTACAGATAACCAAGGTGTGTGCCACACGTTGGCTCTCTATTGAACCAGCAGTTTCACGCATTTTAGACCAGTGGGAGGCGCTTAAACTGCATTTCACAATCACCAAGTCCAGTGAACACTGTTACATGGCTGAAGTTTTATACTCTATGTACAGTGATCCTCAGAACATCTTGTATCTGACTTTTTTGAAGTCAGTGCTTGGTGAGGTACAGTTGGCCATCAAGGCTTTTGAGGGTGAGCAGGTAGATCCTCTTAAACTTCTTGACAGCTTGGTTAGCCTAATAAAGTCTGTGAGTAGCAGGGTACTGAATTCAATGGCAAATATTGATGTGCTCAAGGAGCCAATTGATGGATACATCAGTCCCAAGCCGTACCTTGGTTACCTTTTTGAGTCAAAGGCAGCTGAGCTCCACCTTGCACCTGAGGAGAAGAACAATGTTCGAAAGCGGTGTGTAGCCTTCACCATCTCCCTCACTAATGAGTTGAGGGTGAGACTGCCGGACAACATCGAAGCATTGCAGTACATGTCAGTCTTCAATGTAGAGGAAACTCTAAAGCACAACAAGAGCCTGGGACAAATAGAAAAAATAGCCAATCTCATTGGCTACTCTCCTGTAGAGATAGACAAGATTGTCCAGCAATGGCGTGCCATCCATCTCAGTAAGTGGAATGAAACAAAAAACACACTGGGCTTCTGGAGTGAAATTTGGAAGTTCAGGGATGCAGCTGGTATCAACCCGTTTCAAGAACTTGCCATGGCTGCTGTTTCTGTGTTGTCCTTGCCACACTCAAATGCTGAAGTTGAGAGATTATTCAGCCAGATGAGTGTGGTAAAAAGCAAACTTAGAAATCGAATGTCTTTGCAGACTCTTAACTCTGTCCTGTATGTCCGAAATGGTCTCAAGTTGTCTGGTGAGGCTTGCTATGAGCACAAGCTGCCTGATGATGTTTTGCAGCTTTTTGGAACATCAGCTGCTTACTCATTCAAGACCACTCCCTCAGTTGCTGAACCTGGCATAGAAAGCCTTGACCAAAATGAAGATGATGAACTCTTTCTGTGAGCCAGCACAGCAGGGGGTTCTGAAAACAAAACAAAAAAACAAACAAACAAAAAAAAACAATGAGCCTGAATTACAGCTGCATTGTAATTTTCTCACATTGCCACAGTCATTCCTGTTGTTTCAGTTTGGTTCATTTAGATTGTTAATGTTGTTAAAGTTAAAACTGTCTATCCCAAAAAATAGCTAAGAATGTTATATTTCTGACAAAAAATGTTCATGTTTTACTGTGACTCATTATAGGCTTCTAAGTGGAGCAGAAGGTTAGAAACTAAACTAAAAGTAAGAAGAAAAAAGAAAAAAAAAAAAAAAAAAAAAAAAAACAACAAAAAAAAAACCTAAGTAACTCTGCCAAAGTGTCTCTTTTGTGTCACTTTGCCGGTCCCAAGCCCGGATAAAGGAGGAGGGTTAGACATAGAGCAAGCAATTCCACCCAACATAACATTCCTTTGGTTAAATTTAATATTCTAACACTTAACAATAAAGGACAAAATTGATTAATGTGGATCTCGACAAAGGTTATTAAAGCTTATTTTTAAAAGTGATGGCCTTTTTCAATGACAAAAATGCAAAACAAAACAAAAAAACAAACCAAGAATCAACAGAAAAAAGTATTTATAGTTCTAAACATGTTTAGGGTGTTTTTGACTCTCCTTTTGTCTCGCCACAATGTTATTTCTTTCTTTACAATGGGCCGTTACATTACATGCAAATTGTCAGTTATGCAAATTAGGCTATGACGTCATTTAGCGACTTCTAGCGACTTTCAGGACAGCCAATAGCTACTTCCCTTACTGAGGAGTTGGCAACACTGGAGAGCACTCCTTCCGGGGACTCCCTCATTCTACTGGAGGACTTCAGTGCTCATATGGGAGGAGTAGGACCTGGAGGGGCGTGATTGGGAGGAATGACCCCCCCTGATTTGAATTTGAGTGGTGTTTTGTTGTTGGACTTCAGTGCTTGTCATGGATTGTCCATAACGAACACCTTGTTCAGGAGTAGTGGCAGGGTCCTGGGGGTGTATGAGATCCACCTTATATTTGCCTCCTTTTGTGCATTTATTCTGTTACAAAACCACTTAATGTTGTTTACTATTTCAACAAAAATCTAAAAATTGCACAAATGAACAAAAAACAGCAAACCAGTCCACAAAACAAAGAGAAACAAACTACACGTCTCATCTGGAAAATGGAATGAAAGGTTTATATTTACCCTGCCTTTATTTTCTTATGGGCCAGTAAAGTTTTGCATGTGTGAAAGGACTGAGGAATGTTTCTCGGTAACATCTGTTCCCATAACAGGTTGATGGCAGAATGACCTCTATGGAAACAAACTCTTCCTGTTTACTATCTGAACATTGTCACTATTTGCTCCCATGCTTTACACTATGTTGGAGTGATTTTTTATTTTATTTTAACCCCTGTAATTATTTTAATAAAATGTTGTTTTTAATTTATGAATCATATCTGTCCATGTGCTTAATTTGAACCTTTGTGCCTTTTAGTTAGATTTTCCTGGGGTGACAGTCCCCAGGTGGTATTGTCATTGTTTTTTATTTAAAATTATTTTAATTAATTTAAAAATCCCAAATGTACCACTCGCCACCGTTGTATAAGGGCATTCTTGCTGTTGTAAATATCTTATACATTTGGTCCTTATTAGCCACTTAATAGTGCTTGTTTGCAGGTTTTTTCAACATGTTTACTAATTTGGCTGAAATCGCTTGGATCATGTGTGATTGCATATGTAAAAGTAGGCCTACAATATGACAAACTGCAGCTTCACATCTAACAAGAGTATAAGCAATAGTGCTTGTTAGATAAATTAAATAGGATACATTGATTAATAGAATAGATAAATATGGTAGACAGATTAATAAGATAGATAGATAGATAGATAGATAGATAGATAGATAGATAGATAGATAGATAGATAGATAGATAGTATTAAACCTTGTTATAAATACTAAATAGTATATTACGTATTCCATAAATGCATATTGATTAGCGAGGGTAAAACATCCCCTTCTGTTCAATCACATAAACTAACATGCAGCGCAGAGCTGACACCATTTACTTGACCACCATTAGGAATGTTAAAAGTAGGTAATAAAAATGAAGTTTTACCTCAAACCTACAGCTAGTCTCTGGTTTGGTTGAATAGACACCCTGAAATTGCTTCTCTGCTTCTTCAAGCCAGAAGCTAGCTGCTGAAGCAGAGCCTCAAATTGTCCAACAGAAATCCTAAAGTGGGTCCTGAAGCGGCCTTGGTAGAGCTTCAGCTCCCAGACTAAAGAATTAAAATCCCTAAGCTCTCCTTTCTTCTCTAGGATCGGATGTACCCAGTATGCTTTTTTTTTTTTTTTTTTTTTTTTTGCCAAGATCACCGTCACTTGATGTGGAATCCATGTTTGTTTCTCCCACCTTGCAAGTTTGTTTTAGAATCTTTATAATTTATTCACAATTTTGCATCACACTTGTAGTGTACAGACAAAAATGTTGATATTTCACCTCAGAATTATTTACTTTTTGGTGTCGTTTATTCGCATCAGTCCCAGTGAATAAAGGCCTTAAGTCATTGACTTCCTCAGGGTTCTTCTGTACTTGAACCAATATTTTTCACAACATACATTCTCTTTAGGTAATATCATTAGACAGCATGACATAAACTTTCATTGCTATGCGGATGATACTCAGATATACTTATCCATGAAGCCTGATGAAACCAATCAGTTAGTTAGATTACAAAGATGTCTTAAGGCACATTTATGCTTTTATGCATTTGTCCATTTTGGATCCCATCTGATGAAGACCTTGGAGAGGATGATTCTTGTCCACCTTCGGCCTATAGTGGGCCCATCAATGGATCTGCTACAGTTCGCCTAACAGCCTGGTATTGGGGTGGATGATGCTGTCATCTACCTCCTACAGAGATCCCTCTCTCACCTGGAAAAGGCTGGGAGCACTGTGAGAATCATGTTTTTTTATTTTTCCAGTGCCTTCAACACCACACAGCACATGCTTCTGAGAGACAAGTTGGAAATCACAGGGGTAGACCTGCATCTCACAACATGGATACCTTACCAACCAACCACAGTATGTGAGGACATGAGACTGTAAGGCTGACAGGGTTATCTGCAGTACAGGGTCCCCACAGGGAACAGTTCTGGCTCCCTTCCTCTTCACCCTCTACACTGCAGTCTTCAGCAATTCAGAAAACTGCCACCTACAAAAGTTCTCAGATGATTCTGTAGTCCTTGGCCTAATCGCAGATGGAGACGATAGAGAGTACAGAGAACTGATCCAGGGTTTTGTGGGCTGGTGTCAGCGGAACCGCCTTCAGATAAATGCAGGGAAAACCAAAGAGCTGGTGGTGGTTTTCCACAGGTGTAAACACTCTCCTCCAGCACCAGTGAACATCCAGGGAATGGACATCGAGAGGGTGACATCTTACAGATACCTAGGTGTTCACTTGAACAACAAACTGGACTGGACAGACAACACTAACGTACTGTACAAGAAAGGACAGAGTAGGCTGTATCTCCTAAGGAAACGCTTAATAGATGCAGCAGCATCTCGACTGCTGACAGGAAGAGACTAAACAAACTGGTTAAGAAGACCAGCTCTGTCCTGGGATGCCCCCTAGATCCGGTGGAGGTGGTGGCGGAAAGGAGAATGATGTCTAAGCTTTTGTCTCCGATGGAGAAAATGTCCCACCCCATGCAGGATATTTTAACAACACTGAGCAGCTCCTTCAGTGACCGACTGCTTCACTCGTGGTATTTGAAGGAGAGATACCACAGGTCCTTCCTTCCTACTGCTGTCAGACTCTACAATATGAACCGCTCCCAGTAGCTGCACAGCTACAACAGAAAACTAATAACGTACACAGACGTGCAATATCATTACTTGTGCAATATTGTAAATTCATTCTGTGTATATGCTTTTTATATAGACTTATTTATAGACTTTATATAAAATTTTTATATAGATTTTGTTCTGTACAGGTTTTGTTCTTACCTCTGTAATTTTGTTTTTGCCCTGGTTTTACACTATCACCTTGGCTGCTGTAGCACCAAACTTTCCCCACTGTGGGACAAATAAAAGATTATTTTATTTTATCTCATCCTGTTTTACACAGAAGAAGGATTCGCAGTCGGACGGACAGTTTCGTCTGTCTTTTGCGTCAGTTATGCGTGTAATTTGGTCCATTTTCAAGGAGCTTAGCTATCCGTCACTTGGCGCAGAAGATGGAGTAATACGACTGGAAATCGAGGGGGGCAGTGATGAGTAGAACAGCGACATGCAACCAGGAAGAGAAACAAACCAGAGAAGAAGAAGTGAATCAGGACGGAAACAAAAACGCAGAAGAAGAATAAAGACGGCACAATTGTAGAAATTGCACAAGCGACTATATGACTATATGCAAATGCTGATTTTTCTCCTTCTAAATTCAGACAAGCATGAGGTTGATGTCTAGTTATAATTACTATGTAAGGTATTACCTTGGCTTCCAGTACTACAGTAATGAACCTTGGAGTTATTCTGGAAAAGGATCTGTCCTTTGACTCACATATAAATCAGTTTTCTATAACCACTTTCTTCCACCTATGTAATATTGCTAAAATTAGGGACATCCTGTCTTGAAACGATGCAGAAAACTAGTTCATGGCTTTGTTACTTGAACATTGGACTACTGCACTTCCTTATTATTAGGCTGTTCCAAATATGCCCTGAAAAGTCTCCATCTGAGCCATAAAGCTACAGTGAGCGTTCTGATGAGAACTACCAGCAAAGATCTCTGGAGTTTTATCTTTGCTTCATTGCCTCCCTTCCTGACTTGCTTCTTCTTTTATCTCCCCCTAGAGAGCAGCTGTTGTAACTAGATGACATTGTAGTTTGGTCCACTTGAGGAAAGTGCAGTGTGAAAGCAATCTCAGCCAAAAATGCAAAACTTTTCCGCATTCCACGCCCAAACTGATTCCCCTGTACCCTCCTGGCTTAAATGTGCTCTTAGACTGTTGACAGACGTCCTATGATACGCTAAGAACTTCTTTCCATTTTTGTCTCTGCTTTGTATATAATGTAAAAATTGGCATCATTAACTTGTTGCTAAAGTTGCCTGTTAATTCCTTTTTCTTGTTGTTTCTATCTGCTGTAAGTAGATGGCCATCCTTCCTGAGCCAGGTTCCTCCAGAAGGTTTGACTTCCCATTAAAAAGGGAGATTTTTACTTTCACCAGCTACCCTGTGCATGCTCAGGATGGGGGGCTGAATTGAAAAAAAAGTTTCTATGCAATCTGGTTCCCTTAGCCAGATTATTATTTTTTTTAACTTATGAATTGGCTTGTATGAATACATTTATTATAAGGTTGACTTATGTGGATTTTTTAGGGTTACAATGAAATTAGCTTGAGTTGATAATGTCTGCAAAGTCCAGCTCTGTCCTGGGCTGTTCTCTGGGCTCAGTGCGGGATGTAGATCACAAAAGGCTCCTGGCAAAACTGCCATCCATGCTGGACCATGAGTCCCACCCCCTGCAGGACGCCCTGTCTGCTCTGGAGCAGCTTCAGTGACAGACTGATTCATCCTCGATGTGCGAAAGACAGATACACATGTGATCAGTCTTTACATATTTATATACATGTTTATGTAAGGCAAGGCAAGTTAATTTATATAACACAACTCAACGACAGAGTGATTCAAAATGCTTAAAGAATACGAGAACATATTTACACACTGTACATACCCTGTCAGACGATATGGTGTACATATTATTTTTTATTTGTGTGTGTGTTTGATATCACTTGTGTGCTTCTGCTTACTGCACCTGTACTGTTCCAACAAACGATTTCCTCACTGAGGAACTAATAAAGGTTTTCTTATTCTTCTTATTCTTATTTAAAGCACCTTGAGATGACTTTGTTTTGAATCGGTGCTATACAAGAAAAGTGGAATTTAATTGAATTGAGAGTCCTGATGTTATCTAGGTCATAATGAAACACCTAATCATCTTCACTGCCATGTTTTTTTCCTCAAGGGTGTCTTTAGAAGCTTTAAATTGTACTGATTTAAGTGGTAAATACTCAAACTGGGAGCTGTCTCACTGCAGTGAAAACTTTGTTGATACCATCTGTCATGAAGGTATGCAGCTCAGTGAGTTTGTCAAAATAGGATAAAAGCAACCAGTAACTAATAATAACATTTACATATTTAAACAATGACCAGAAAGACTGAAACATAGGTCTCAAAGCTGTGGGGAAAAAAAGATGAAATTCTCCAGTTGGCTTCTCCTTGTCAGACTCCTCTCTGTTGAACCAGCTCCAAGATTGGCTTCAGGAAGCAGACACACTCTCTACCTTCAGATCATCTTCAAACTAACTTTATGAAATCTTATAGTAGGTCTGGCTTGGTGACACTTATCCATCCCTTTAGTTCTGCTACTATAGGCCAAGGCTGCTGGGGGATGTCCCATGGTGCACTGGGCTTCTCTCTGTTCTCTTTATTCTCCATGTAGAAATAACTAACATTGTGTTTGTCATTAATTTGTGTTTCTCTTCTTCTTTCTCTGCAGGTATCCCTGGCTTAGGGGCGGGATATACTTGCTGTTAACGATGCATCCACATACGTATCATGGCTGCCACACGTTCCTACCATTCGTTTAGCACGTAGGCTGCTTGCGTTGGCGCGAGGTAACGTGTCGCATGTGCAAGTTGGAGTATTGACTTGAAAGCTAGAAGGGCTCATGTGAACAGTATGAACACGGCAGATCAGAGGTAAACACAATGGTCGATAGCTTTGTGGAGCATTTCTCGGACCATGTTTGCAACTAACAGTATCTGTGGTACGATGACAAAAACTCGTACCTTATAGTTTTCACTATTTCAGCGTCTAAGTGCTGTGTACGGCCCCTAGTGGTGACAATAAAAATAAAGCTCCTCGACAGTGCCTTGTTTACACTGTTATCTACATTTTCAACATTTCAATCTGTGTAAGATTCAGTTTCAAGAAGATATTCAGCTTTTTAATTTAAATTTTTTTTTTTTAGAAATTGTCATGTTAAAAAAGGGCAGGTCATGTAAGATTTTTCTTTACCCTGATCCTTTTCATTGTTGTGTTTGGGTTATTTTTTGTCTGCAAGTGTTTTGCTTCAAGAATGGATTGTATAAAAACATTAAACTAAAGTTAGCCAATTATTACGGAGCCCCTAAAGGGACACAGACGAAAAAAACACAAATCCTAATAACCCGTGCTCACGAGAAACTTTCTGGTGCTCACGAGAAACTTTCTGGTGCTCACGAGAAACTTTCTGGTGCTCACGAGAAACTATCTGGTGCTCACAAGAAACCAAATGTCCTTTGCTCGCAAAAGTCCATTCACTACAGTGACGTATAGAAATGACAATACATGATTTAACTGAGCTGTATTTTAACCTTGGACTCGCCTACAAAGTGGCCCAGCGCCACCGTTATGTTATCTCGGAAAGACACTTAAAACGAGTTTTGAAGTCATGTGGTCTGTTTCGGCGCAGGGGATACACCAGCCTTGATCAGGTTACTACTTTCATTCAGGAACAGCTGCAGACATCTGGCCAACTCCATGGGTATCGGTGGATGCATACAAAGTGTGTCAAAAATGGATTACATGCAAGGAAAGCAGACGTCCGTCTGATTCTACAAGAACTTGACCCAAGAGGTGTTGAACTCAGAAGAACGAGACGTCTCCATCGCCGCAGCTACTTTGCTAAGGGACCTAAATATATTTGGCATTTGGATTCCTACGACAAATTAAAGCCATTTGGAATTTGTATTAACGGCTGCATTGACGGATTTTCACGGAAAATTATCTGGTTGAATGCATTTACATCAAGCAGTGATCCAAAGATTATTGGAGATTATTCCATGAATGAAGTTGAGAGATTAGGTGGCTGTCCAAGGATTGTCAGAGGTGATCGGGGCACTGAGAACGTCAGAGTTAGAGACTTCCAGCGTTTTCTGCGTTGGAATATACACGATGGCTCTGCTATTGATAGCTACATTGAAGGCACCAGCACATCCAATCAGAGAATAGAAAGCTGGTGGGGTTTCCTGAGAAAGGAATCAATGGAATTCTATATATCTCTGTTTGTTGATCTGAAGGACCATGGTTTGTTCGATGGTGCATATTTAAACAGAAATCTGATTCAGTTTTGCTTCATGAGCATCATCCAGGTAAGCAATGAATATTTTAGTGTAACAATATGGTATTTGGAGATTGAAGTTAATGTATAGCCGAGTTGATGTTTTTGAGACAAACTGGAAAAAAAGAAATAGGACTAAAATTTTGTTCAAGTCATTTCTATGAAAATCAACTGATAATAGGCCTTTTGTCATATAAACAGTTAATGCTGTGAGCCTTTTGTTTTGTTTATTAAAGACTATATTTTATTTCAAGCCCTCCTTTTTTAACTTAAAACCTAAATAAGTAGGCTTTGCTGTACTGCATACATTAGTTGACTTGTTTTCTTATGTTTTGCAAGGACGAGTTGGACGAAATCATCTGTGTCTGGGATTCACATGTCATTCGACCATCAAAGAATGACAGAGTACCAAGTGGTCGACCCAGAGTATTCTACATGTTTCCAGAGCTCTACTCAGCCGATGACTTCATTTCCTCTGTGAACAGAGCTGACATACAGCTGTGTCTTACTAACTGCACATCTCGACCAATAGTACCATGTGACACAGACATCTATGACCTCTGCAATCTTCTGATGGTGGAGTCAGTTACAAAATCCATCCGATGCCTATCAAGCATTGGATTTGTACCTGCATTTGAGGAGTGCGATTACATCTTTTCTGTAATCTGAGAATGCAAGATCTGAGCAACACATTACACAATTCTTATCAAGTTCAGCAGGTTGTGTCATCAAACACTATCTTGTTTTATTGTTTAAGATTTCCTAGCATATATCATCACCAAGTCATTATTGTAAAGAAAACATATTAATTTTCCAAAGTACATGGCAATGAATAAGTTACATAAATGAAAATAGTTTTGTTTTGGACAAAGAGTAAATTTAGTCAAAATTACTTTTTCATTAATTTTGTATTTCTTTCTGATTGATACTGAACCTAAACACGGAGTATAAAAGGCAGAGTACTTATACTCTAGCAAATGTAAGATAAATGTTGATAGTTTTGTTTTGGATATACACATTACATTGGTATACTCCATTTAATGTTAATTTTCAAAGTTTGACATTATTGGACCTGCATTTTAAGTATGTCTGCAACTTAAGTTTCATATAAACTCTGAAAAAACATCGTTTGGAAGGACTGATTTCTCACTTTACCACAGTGGCAGCACTATGTGACAAGACTGTATGAACAATTAAATTATTACTGGACAGGCAAAGTTATATTTTACCTTTCTTTGGACCTGTATTTGAGGACTGAAATTGAAGTATAAGTTCCTCTTAAGTAATTTGCCCCTTAGAGTTACTGTTGTTACAGTTTGTTTAAATATCAATCACAAGCCATTTTATAAACAACAAAATAATATTTTATTGGAACAAAATTTTGCTTGATACTTTCTAACAATGTTTCCCATATGAGACCTGGTAAAGACAGCTACTGGGAAGGTATTCAAAATGGTGTTTGTCAACTTTCATTATTTCAGTACACAGTAACTTCTTAATAGATTTTCATAACAATATCATTGAATATTTAAAAACATTACATACCAGTGAAAGAGGTAAGACATGAAAACAGATCTTTTACTGATAAGATTAAACTGAACGTTACTTTTGGACTCAAGTACAGTTTCAAAATCAATTTGCTCACAAATTAACAAGAAAAGGCCAAAACCCTTGATCACTCATTTCTTTTGATAACAACATTCCAAACATCTTTACCAAAGTCTTTTTCAGCAATGTTTGTTTATCACTGCGTGCATATACCAAGAATAAAGAAAAAAATTCAAGTTTTGTGATTTTAGTACAAATTAGAAAAAGATACAAAGAACAGACATTTTTTAAACCTGGATAAATAAAGAAAAAAAATATTATCTACATTGCTGTACTTTATAAAAGTGTAAAACAAGTTTTGCTGTGAGAGATCTATTAAATAAAACTTTTAAAAGAAAATAAAACAGCAACAAATGCATTTTTCTGATAAATTCAAAGCTTTAGAACGTAATTTGTGTCAGACACAGAATGTAAGACCAAAGATGTAACAGGAGGGAAAATATGTAAGATCCAATTGATCTATTACAAAATATCCATGGTAAAGCAGTCGCCTGACAGGATGTTGTCCAGTTCTGTACGAAACTCTGGGTGTGAACTATAGGTACATGGTAACTCAAGAACTGCTCCACATGTGTGTGCCACAAACCTCCGACCTAAACCAGATAGCCTATTGTCAAGCCAGGCTCGTGAGAGCTTGACAAGAAGGAAGCGGGACAACAAGGGATGCCAATTAAAGTATAATTTATTAAGAAAAGGTGACCAAAGTAAATAAACGGAGCTTAACAGTGTAACCTATGTGTATAATCTGTAGCATCAGTAGTGTATGGGAGTGTTGGTTGTGGGGAGGTGTTGTGTGGAAAAGCTAAAGTGGATAAACTAATGAGTGCACAAACAAAGGAAAAGGAGTGCTGCAGGTGAGCAGGCTGGTGCGAGCAGAGAGCACGCAGGTGTGAAAGGCCTGGTATTTGATCCCAAGCAGGCCACGCCCCCGCCAGGTAGCACGGGAGGACTGGAGCAGCAGACTGGCCACCTGAGAAGAGGAGGACAGAGGCGGAGAGAGGAGGAGGCAGAACAGGAGACAGAGCTGGAAGCAAAAGTTAAAGCCCCCAGAGACTGACAAAACACAGCCTGCTCTGGGGTTGTCACACTATTAAAGGTTACTTCAATTTTGTCTTTGCAGAGTACTGTGGACCCTGTGCAGAAGCGTAAGAATCTCTCTAGTTTTCTTCTGTCAGTGCTTCTCACATACCTCAGCAGGTGGTTAAGGGCTGACTGCTCTTGTGGATTCATGCTTTCACTGGTTGGCTTTATCATTTGGGCCACGTTTTTGTTAGTTGGCCTCTTTGAGTCATAAAGTGTCATTATACTATCTTTGTTGGTGAGTGATGGCACAGCATTGTGAATAGTGGAGTGAAAACAGTCTATTACAAACTTTGGCTCTTGGAGAAGAACTTTATGTGCCATTGTTAAAAGGGAAGCCTGTAAACTGTCTTTTGAGGGCAGGCAGTGTGACCCCATTCTTGAAAAAAAGCTCAAGTAAGTCTTTTTCAGCAGGTTCATCCATGTTGCCTTGCAGCGCTTTCTCAACGGCCACCTGCTCAGGTCCTGATATAAATCTGCTAAATGATGTCATTAAAAATTCCTCATCGACTGAACTGACTCCTTAACAACAGGCGAGAACAAAAGCTGGTGACAGTCGGATTGGTATGATGTTGTAGTCTAAATACCCTTTTAACCAAACTCTTCCAACAGCTTGCCACTGCTGCTCCGTTAAGTCTGGTCGTAGTCTGGGAACCCGTTCATCCTCCCCCTCACACTGTTCTAGGAAATGTTCCCAGAAAGCAGAGTGCACTTCTCTTGACACACCATCACTATCAAGAGCTTTTTCATTTTTTAACTCCATCTTTAACTCAACATTCAGCACTTCTGGTTCCATGAAGATATCAATGACATGGTGAACTACACTGATTCGTCTGACTGTAACACAGCGGATCCTTGACAGATTGAGTTGGGGAGGCTGGGTTAGTGTTTGATGATACAGGTCCTTCAGTTAGTGTTTTAATGCTGAAAAATTAGTAAACAAAGTAATTAATTGTCGTTATTAATCAAATCATTAGAAGAAAAAAGTCAACAAACTAATAAATAAATCTTTTTTATGGTCAGTTTGATAGAACAAATTGACAGAACAGGATTTAAGATTTGAAATCTGTGATTGCTCTAAACTGGACATTTTAAAATGTCACCATATGTCACATATGCTGTTGAAAATGTGTAAAATGATTTTTTTTTGCATCAAATTTTTTTAAATAAAAAACTTAAATAAATCGAACAAAAAAACTAAACAAAATACACCAACATTATACCTGATGTGTGTTGATGTTATCTGGGTTCCAGGGTAGGGTGGAGTCAAGACTATCTCCATCTTGACTTGAAACAGGCCCAAACTGTACTTCAAAGTCTTCAAGAGATGCATTGATAGCCTGGGCAAGATGGGAATCGGACTCATTATTAAACTGTTCTGCATCTTCAGGTTCATGCCAGAGGATGGTGAATGCAGGATCTCTGTGCAGCTCGTGTCAGAGGGAAGTCTTAAGTGCTTGCTTGATTCGCCCACCTGTTGAACTATAATTCTTTTTTTTTTATCTTTGTTTATCTTTGTTAAATGTAGCCTTCAGCTCAAACCATGTTTCCAACTTCTATAGGCTTAGATGCAGTTTAAACTTTGTTGTTACCAATGCATGTTGTCTGGGGCAAAAACCTAGTCCTCCCCAAACTGCTGCTGTGAACAACTTTAAAAAAATATGTGCCTTTTCCTGCAGTCTAAACATTCACATCTATCTAAAGTTTTTTTGCTCTGGTCCAAATGAATTTTATAATAACTCTGACAACACTTGAGTTTTTCAGAGATGAATCAAAGTATTCAAACACAATCAAACTTCAAAGGAACTGTACTGAGACAAACTACTCCAACAGGTCTCCAAGAGGTAATTTAATCTACAACCGAGTTTGGTAATTGTGTTCATAAAATGACCAAACAGTACAAACAAAAGAAAAAAGCCACAGGGGATCTCTGAATCTTTAGGGACCGGTGCCATGCCTTTGTTTAATCAAAGAATTTTATTTGTGTATCAAGTCAAGTCAAGTCAAAGAGGTTTATTTGTCACATGCACAGTTATACATAGTACAAGTGAAATGTGTATTCTGTACCTGCATCTTTTAAGAATAGAAAGAATAAGCTAAATATTTATAAAATAGAATAAAAATAGAATAGAATAAAAAAGATAAATCTTTTTTCTTTTAAATAAGATAAAAGAATAGCAGTATACTTATGTATATTTACATACATATTTACATGTGCAAATAGGAGTGAGAAGTGGCTTTTGTTTTGTTCAGTGCTCAGAGTTGAGCAAGCGGACAGCCAGGGGGAAGAAACTCTTCTTCAGCCTCTCAGTCTTAGTCCTCAGGCAGCGGAAGCGCCGGCCTGATGGCAGTGGAGAGAAGAGAGAGTGTGCGGGTGGCTGGGCTGACTGAGGATCCTCTTAGCCCTTGACCTGCAACATTCCACATAAATGTCCTGCAGGTTGGGGAGAGTAGTTCTGGTGGTCCGCTCAGCTGCTCGGACCACCCTTTTTAGGGCCAAGAGGTCCTGCTTTGTGCAGTTCCCCATCCACGTGGTGATGCTCCCACACAGGATGCTCTCAATGGTGCAGGTGTAAAAATTCTTGAGCACCCTGAGAGGGAGCTTAAAGTCTCTCAGTCGTCTGAGGAGGAACAGACGCTGTCTGGCCTTCTTCACAGTTTGAGTACTGTAATCCAAGGTTAAGCAGCGTCTGCCTGTCATAAGTGGTATGACAGAGTGCAGGAGAGCTTAGAAAGTTAAAAATAAGGGAAAAGAGTACTATGTACAAAAAAAAGTGTAGGAGCAGGTACGACAGCTGCTGACAATAGCGGCGCCATCATGGCGATTATTCACGATAAGGGAATGAAGATTAGCACTTGCTTGTATTTGCAAACATTGTGGTTTTTAGGTTATGGTTGTACTTTATGGAGAAACAAATGACATATACAGTATGTATCACAGACTGGGTTGTTAATACTGTATTGTATTAGAGCTTACAATTCCATGCTTTTCCGGCGTTGAGACACTGGGTGATAGATCGGAATCTGATGATTTATCTGGATGATCCAACTGATGATCACTTCTTGTCTTCCTAAGATATTTCCTGGTTCGGGTCACAAATTTCCCTGAGGAATTTCCAAAGGGATTAATAAAGTATTTCTGATTCTGATTCCTTGTAGTCTGTCTCTGCATCCTCCTGGTCTACAAAAGATAAGCAAAATAGTTATTTATAGGATTATGGCTACCGTAAAAATAGTTTTAAATGTCCAAACCGGTTTAAATGAATTTAGTTTAATTAGATGTATTTTAACAGTTCAACAGTGTTATTTGTTTTGCATCACAATAACAGCAGGAAAGCAATAAAATTTTACTTTTTAGGAAGACAAGGAATAAGAAATAACATATGCCGGCATCTTTTGTGTACGGTGAAATGGCAACTTTCTGTCAAGCCAATGCAAAAATCTATATACGAATCTGAGCAAATTTCATAGTCATGATTTGTGTTTAAAGCTTTGGTAACAAGTGTGCCAAAAATGACCTTTACAGCTCTGTTCTCAGTGGGCTCAAAATCTGAAGATGTGTTGGAAAGAATGACATCTTTAGAATAATCCTCTTTGCTCTTTTCTTGGGAGCATAGGTAAATGTGCAGCATTCTAATCTATGTCTGCTCATATAGCTGGGCCACTGTACATTCAAGGGGAACTATGTTGTGGCTGAAATGTCAAACATGAAGCACTCTACTGGTCCTTTAGTAGAGTGACCATTTGGAAACAACAAGTCTTTTCCAGTTATCAACAGCTCCTCCATCGTAACTATATTTTGGACAGACAAGTGCCGTGTTCCACCTCATGTCTCTTTTGGACCTGGTGATAATCTCCATTAGAAAAGTGGAGCCATCCCATTTCAATCTGCCGACTGTCTTTGGCAGCATGCCGATTTCCAACACCAGGGCCTGCTGTATCGTCAGAGGAAGTTTTCCGTTGTCCCTGAATTTTGTCTCTCACTCCCACATGAGAGCTGACTTTACTTCTGGCGGTTCCAACGGCGCTCTTCTTTGCAGACAGAATGCATTTATGGCTAGTCGGTCTCCATATCTTTGGAGATACAGGGCTAAGTCCTCGTCAGTCATGACATTTATGACGCTAATATCAATCTAAAAAAATAAATAAATAAGTAAATAAAAACAAAACAAAATTAGAAGGTTTACAATGTCAACAGGAAAATACCTTACAAATAAGACAGCGAAGAGCAAAATAAAAGAAACTTCAATAAGCTACTACTAACATCTCTGACATGCGAATTACATTAAGAATATTAAGTTAAACAAAAGTGAAACTGCTTACCTAAGCTTCCTTTAACTTGTTGGTGACATTATCAGGAATATGTCGTGTTTTTAGAAAGTTAATGAGGTCGATTTCATTCGCGGTAGCCATCCTCTAAACAACTGCACTTCACCCGCTTGTACCAGATACATTCTCGCGAGCACAAAATACTTTCTCGCGAGGACGAGATAGTTTCTCGTGAGCGCCAGAAAGTTTGCTGTGAGCACCAGAAAGTTTCTCATGAGCACGGGTTATTAGGATTTGTTTTTTTCTTCTGTGTCCCTTTAGGGGCTCCGTAAATTATCAAATCAAACACTCCAATTTAAGACACAGACCTTTCATTCACATACAGTCAAGCGGCAGGTCAGCCCGGCTCAGAAAACAAAAGAAGCTGACAAAAAACATTATTTTTCCCTTCTGGATATAGAATTTATTCAAATAAAGGCCCATTTGTGCTTCTTTACGTGCATAAAAGCATTGTCATACATTGCCGTCTTCATACTTCCATGCGTCTTTTGCGTTGCCATGGTGGGGCGACGCCTGGCCTGTGCAATTCCGGCTTTAGCCCCTAACATTTCACATCAAGCCCCGAATGTTTTTTTTTTATCCCAGAAGAAACAAGTTTACATTCTCTCAGCCGCCTTATGACATTGAAGAAGATGGTAGTTTTGTAATTTCCTGGCTTATGTGAATGCAACACAGGTACAATATGACCAATCACAGAGGAGTTTTCTAGAGGCGGGAATCCTCCGTGTTGGCTAACAGCCCGGCGTAATCTGAACTCTGGTGTTATTTCGAGCGGTCATTATTAGCGGTCAAAAATGGACATCAGACGGTTTTCTTTAAAGAAGAGAGCAAACTCTTCAGTTGTGGTCGCAGCCAATGGGCAGCAAGACTCTGGCCAACACACGAAACAGGTAAACCACAAATAATTTAAACCCTGTAAGTCTTAAAATTAAATGAACATCAGGCAGATCATTCGTGACAGTACTTGATACTTCGAAGGTTAAGCTAGCTGCACGAAACCATTAGCCTTGCCCTTCTCTGTTATTCACATTTGCATTAAATCCAGTGGTGGAGTCTACGTATTTCGCTGGTTTACCCGCTGCTGTGAGTGTGTGCGCGCGCACGCGTGCATGCGTTTGTTAGATGGAAATGGCTTTCCCATTAGTGTTGGATGTTTGGTTTCTAGATGCTGCTTTAGTTTAAATATAGATAAATAAAGAACAGCTTTATTATAAATTTATTTACTGATGTTTTTGTTCACCTCCAGGTCACTGGCTGGTCAGTAGTGAAAGAGTTTTAAAGAGTGTTTTACATTTTATGTTGCTCACAATACATTTATATTTGGAATATAAAATCAGTCTTTCATGATCTCACCTTTGTGTGGGTGTATACTTTATGTATTAATGAGGTTGGTGGTTCTTGTATGTGTGTGTTGCTCCAGGACAGGGTGTTCAAGACTGGGAGTAGGGCTGGGCGCTATGGCCTAAAAATAAAATCTCTGATTTTTTATAACCAAATCCGATTTTAATAGATTTTTTTCTTTTCTTTTACAAAACATAACTAATGCCAGCAAAAATAAAGCATATAATGTCATAACTTTTCAACCATATAAACGACTTCATATCTTACATAGAAATATGTGACGCAATGCATCCGTGATCTCTTTCCATCTGGATCCTTATCATACAGGATCCACTGCAGAAATAATTCCCCTGATGAAGGCTGTCTCTTAACTAGGGTTTGTGGGCTAAAGTTGACTTCTGCATCTCATAGAGAGCAGCATTTCTCACTGCAGTTATACACACAGCTAAATCCCAGGCATGAGTAAAGGGTCACTTCACTGAAAATCTGTCAGACACCATTCCGGTGTGGAGGGAGGACTAAGTCTGCTGCTAGCTAACTATGGAAAAAATGAGTGATGAAATGAGGAGGTTTGAGGCGACATCTTCGTCTTCCCCGTAGTCCAAGTCCAGGACGTTTTCCTCCAGCGAGGGTTCTGCGGCTACATTGAGCTGGGAGCCCCAGCTGGCGCCAGCCTCCGGGACCACCACCGCAGCAGCTCCCTTGTCCTCCTCCTCTTCGACTTCAGCACCGGCGGAGGGGAAATAGGAGTCCTGTCCAGACAGGCTAACCTGGCGGGCTAGCCATTTGCGGAGACTCTTCACGGTGAACACCGAACAGTGTTGACATGAGCCGGGAACATTGATGGCCAGTCGGGCGTGTTCCAGCCCCAAGCAACTTGAGCAGACCTGGTGTGGGTCTCAGCTTGATATTTTTTTCCCGCAGTGACAGGGACGAGCCCCAGAGTCTCTGAGCCCTCTGGTGTGAGGGGTTTTAGCCTCCATTCCTCGCGAGCTGGTGTGCAGGCAGGGATTTGAGGCAGCTAGCTGGTATGCTAACCGTGGGGAGGCCGAGAAATTAGCTGGTGTGCTAACACTCGGTGCTCGAAACGCCGTGGTGGGGCGACAAGGGTAGTGCGACCGAACCGTGGAGGGGCAAGGAAGCACTACGGTCCGAGTGAGAAGAGGTTTTTGAATGAGTTTGTTCGTCTGCATGAGTTATTTAAGGCAGATGGCACTACGTGATGTGGACGGATACGTTCACAGGTTCATCAGCCAATCAGGGTTGGAGATTAATGCTTCTGAGGGCTGCAGAGAGGCTTGCATCCCATAGTAAGACATCGAGCGGAATATTATGAAAAGAGAACAGTTCACGTTCATCATTTTGTTGCAGAAGATGTGCACTAAAGAGCAGGTTGTGGACATAAACAGCAGATGTCTGGAAAAGTAAAAGCTTAATACAAAATTTTATAGATCTTGTTTACATTGTCATGTTTAAGATTGAAAATAAATACATATCCAAGTAGGGTAGGGCGATATGACAAAAAAATTATATCACGATATTAATAAGAAATTTCACGATAACAGTATGATGATATAATTTGTGGAAGAAGAGATTCTTGAAAACAGCAGCTTTTTATTAGGATACACAACCCCTTTAAAGTGCTTTGAACATGCATTTTGGTAACAAAAGCAGTGCTGGCATAGTAAGTTGTATAACAAACACTGATTCTTGTACTTGAATGTATGCCTTCAAAATTCACTAAATTGTAAACATTGTTACCTGAAAATGATCACATTAAGACAACATATTGTGCAAAAATGGCTACTTTATCAACAGTTCTTGAGGTAGTAGCATTTGCTCAAACTTTCAAATTTCTTGTCAAAAACACCAAAATGTTCACTGTAGCGGGCTTTAGAAGTGATCTTTGGCAAGTGACCACATTGCCACCTGTGCTAAACACTCTTTCGGATGCAGAGCTCGTAGCAGGAATACATAAGTATTTCCTGGCCAATCTGCTAATGTTTGGAAAGTTGATGTTGTGTGTTTTCCACCACATAAGATGATCACACTCTCCATCCACAGAAGGACTATTCAGGTAACTTTGAAGCTCAGCTTTTACCTGTTCTACTTCAACTGGTGGTGGTGTATTACTTGCTGCTACCTTAAAAAAGCTCCCTAGACTTCTCTTTGGCCTTTTAGATGCTCCTTGGGTCAGCGTGCTCTCTGAAGATGTTGAGGGTTCTGAAACATCTGCAGCTGCTGCAGCATTATCCTGCTTGGACACAAGAGCCTCTAGCTCACCTATCACCTGAACCTGGGCGGCTTTACTCTCTCCTTCAGTAAGATAATGAGTGCGAAAGCAAGTAGAGTAGCTATGTTTATAAGGCTTTCTGTGACACTTTCAGTGTAACTTTTATTCATGTAGCTTAGTACTGCTGTTTTAATATCTCTAGTGAGCTCAGTGTCACCGTCTTTTACTTTTAGCAGATCATTGTTGAAAAGCTGAAGAACTGGCTTAACACAAGAAATGGTCACATATTCTTCAGCAGAAAAGGTGTCAGTAAATTCAAGAAGAGGACTTAGGGCATTGCTGACAGAATCAAGCACCTCTTGGTCTTGCCATGTTAACACAAGATGTCTTGCTGTTTTATCAGCTGCCAAAACCTGTGTTATTGCCTTTTCTTGTTCCAAAAGGCGCTGTATCATTCTCTGTCAAGAACCCCAACGAGTGCAACATTCAGTTATGAGTTTGTGTTCTGGGAGTCCCAGTTCTTTTTGTGCAGATTGGAGAGCCCGCTGCCTTTTCCAGCTATGAGCAAAGGCAGCAACAATCTTCTTTCCAACGCCGATGGCTCGGTCAATTCTTGGGTCTTTCACACTTCTTTCTATAAGAAAAATATAAAATTGATGTTAGCCTATAGATAATAATTGCAGGCATGTTAAACAAAATAAATGTGTGATTATAGCAGTGCACTAATTTAATTATTTTAAATTGAATAGTGTAAATTGTTAAAACATTTATTTTAGCTTATGTCAATTTTGTGAGTATTTGCACAAACAACTATAGCACCACCTTTATGATCACCACAAAAATGAGACGAAGTATTAGGGTTAGGGTAAATAAATGTATTTATATTATTTCTTACCTATTGATACGTGTAGTCGATGGCCGAAGCATGACCGCCTGGTCCACTTGTTTAGCGCGATGGCTTTGACAACATTAGCGCCACTGTCCGTTGTGACACAAACTTGTCTCTCCTCTGATAGATCCCACGAGTTCAGAAACTCTTTCAAACCATTAGCGATGTTCTCCCCGGTATGGTCTTCGGGGAAAAAACTTGTCTCTAGGCACGCGTTCTCAAGTTGCCAGTTTTCGTTGACATAGTGCAGTGTAAAACTTATGTAAGGTTCCATTGTTCTGCTTGACCACATATCCGTGGTTGATGCAAAATATTCCACCGTAGACAAGTTTTTTTTTTTTACTTCATCACGGCATTGTGCATATAATGCAGGCAAAGCGGTTTGGGAAAAATGCTTTTTTCCAGGTAGTTTGTAATGGGGATCAAACTTGTGAGGCATTTTGGTAAAACCTTCTCTCTGCACTGCGTGCACGGGCATCATGTCTTTGGCCAAACAGTATGTAACTGCCTGGGTTAAGTTTACCCAACGCTGACTGCTCTTCTCATAAGGCGTACGTCTGTCCAAGGCTCCAGCGATAGTCGGCTGAACGAGGGGTTTGGCTTTGTTTTTTGGCTGCACACTTTGCGGTGACGCCTCATCTCGCATCTTAATGGCTCTGTCATACTCCGCCGAGTGCTTTTGCTTC
This sequence comes from Melanotaenia boesemani, assembly GCF_017639745.1. NCBI lineage: Eukaryota > Metazoa > Chordata > Actinopteri > Atheriniformes > Melanotaeniidae > Melanotaenia > Melanotaenia boesemani. The sequence continues at coordinate 28,515,298 of NC_055696.1, read as the reverse complement.
AGGTGGTGAAATAGGTTTGTCGTGTTTCCCCACTTGACAGTAACAGTTCGTTTGCATTGCTTGCAAATAATTGTGTTCTGGTCGAGGTCCCAACATTGAAACCCGAACCAGTTCCAGATAACTGATGTCGCTCCCTTTTTGCAAACTAATTCCTCCTCTACGGAGCTGGTCTCTCCCTCTGCAGACGCCATGCTTCCCCATGCTTTACTGATAGACCAAAACAACCGCAAAGCCCAGGCATGCTCCGTCCAAATTATATTGCGAGATTTCAGCGTAGCACCGGGAGAGTTAAAGTGTACCGGTATAACGGTCAACATTGTTATATCGCCCTTCCCTATATCCAAGCACATATTACAGTATTTGGCTTTAAACAAGGTGACGCAATGCTCAAGAAAGCTTAAATAAAAAGTGGTTTTTACTGTGTTGGTTCACTGAGATTTCTTTATGAGGGTGTGGGCTCAGCCCCTAATTTTCCCAGGTCCAGGAAACGCCCCTGGTTGAAAGAATAAACATATGTTAGTCATGATATTAAGCACTGTGACAAATGTTAGTGATGATAATCTGTTTTCAAAGTTCAAACACCAGACACCCCGAGGCATGCTGCCTGAAGTCAGAGGTCAGGTGATCAGGTAGAGGTCCTTGTTGATTAGGTGGAGGTCCTTGTCGACCAGGTGGAGGTCCTTGTCGACCAGTTGGAGGTCCTTGTCGATCAGGTGGAGGTCCTAGTTGACCAGGTGGAGGTCCTTGTTGATTAGGTGGAGGTCCTTGTTGACCAGGTGGAGGTCCTTGTTGACCAGGTGGAGGTCCTTGTCGATCAGGTGGAGGTCCTTGTCGATCAGTTGGAGGTCCTTGTTGATCAGGTGGAGGTCCTAGTTGACCAGGTGGAGGTCCTTGTTGATTAGGTGGCGGTCCTTGTCGACCAGGTGGAGGTCCTTGTCGACCAGTTGGAGGTCCTTGTTGATCAGGTGGAGGTCCTAGTTGACCAGGTAGAGGTCCTTGTTGATTAGGTGGAGGTCCTTGTCGACCAGGTGGAGGTCCTTGTCGACCAGTTGGAGGTCCTTGTCGATCAGGTGGAGGTCCTAGTTGACCAGGTGGAGGTCCTTGTTGATTAGGTGGAGGTCCTTGTTGACCAGGTGGAGGTCCTAGTTGACCAGGTGGAGGTCCTTGTTGATTAGGTGGCGGTCCTTGTTGACCAGGTGGAGGTCCTTGTGAGGCTGTTGTTGATTGTTCCAACATGTCTGCTGAAGCTGAGAGGAGTTTCAGTGCACTGAGGAGGTTAAAGACCTGGCTTCACAACTGCATGAGCCAGTAATAATAATAATAATGTGGGAGTTTGTCACATACATCAAGAAAGAGTTGATCCTTGGACACGAAGAGCCTCTGCCAGGAATTTATCTCTGCCAATGATCGCAGACAACATGTGTTTGGAAACTTTGGTTGATGTCATTATGTTGACCCTTCTGTGGTCTTACTGTTCACTTTTCAGTTACAAAAAAAATTCAATGGTTCTGTGTTACACCTATTTAAAATAAAATTTAATATTTGACTACTTACACTGAAAAATGGACATTTTATTCAGTTTCTTCCCTCCTGTGATGCCAGTTTGACCTGCCCACCAATGGGTGGTGCTATGTAAATGATGATAATCCATAAATGGGTAAAATTGGTGGTGCTGAGTTTGTGTGAAGTTGACAAACAAGGTGAAACACAGAATTGGGTGATAATGTTTAACTACATGCTTTACAGCCAGTCAAACCAAAAAAGGGAACATTAAGCTTAAAAGTAGCAACAGAAAACTAGAAGAACTACTAGAAAACACAGTGAGTTGAAAGATTAGTTTTTATTAAAAATACTTCTGTCCCCTCCACCTCTAAAATCAAAACTTCGTCCCTGCCTAGGGGTCTCCAGTCCATGTTCTGCACAGTTGTTTCTGTACACTATCCTGGCTACTTGGTTATGGTGTTCCATGTATTCTTTGCCTGCCAGTATCTTGCATCCTGCTGTGAGGTGCTGGATTGTTTCAGGGCCTCTTTGCACAGCCTGCACCTGGGGGCCTTCCTGGTGTGGTAGATCTGGGCCTCGATTGCCCTGGCACTCAAGGCTTGCTCCTATGCTGCCGTGATTAGCTCCGTGCTGTCCTTCATTCCAACCCTCTCTAGCCATTGGTAAGACTTGCTCATATCCACTTCGTCAGCTATCAAGGCAAATTTATCTGTATAGCACATTTCATGTACAAGACAATTCAAAGTGCTTTACATAAAACATTACAGCGGGGTGCAGAAAGCAATACAAGTGCATTAAAAAAAAGATAAAAATAATCAAATTAATGAACAAAAACAGAAAGAAAAGGCTAAAATAAAATAGATAAAATGCAAGAAATAAAGTTCCAGCGTGGGGGAAGACTGTATTAAAACATGATAAAGTTTAAAGATTCAAGCTTAAAAGAACCAGATCCAGATCTGGACTCTAAACAAAAACTATTGAAATGCAGCAGAGAACAGGTGGGTCTTTAACCTGGATTTAAATAAACTGAGTGGTACATCCCATGCAGATCAACATCTAAAAACTTGCAGGACACTGGCCCAAGAGGTCCGGAGTTGGTAAACCCTGAGGAAAACTATCAACTAAAACTCAGTTGGGTCTGTTTCTGTGCTATGATGTGCTCTGAATCCAGGCCTGTAGTGCCTCCCAGAGGGGAGCAGATAGAAGACATGGTAGATGTCTGATGATTGTGCAGGCCTTGCTTTGGCAGATATCTTTCCTAAGAGAGGTGTGGGTCGGGGAGACTGCTGACTGGACAGCAGCTCTGTCTGCTTTGATGAGACTTTGATGAAACAAACAGACATGAAACTAAAATTTCCATACAGTTTAAGATATGTGTTCATTATGCCTCGAGACTTCTGTTTATCCTGGATTCAGTGGAAACGCTACTGTTTGTTTACCTGCTGACGTTTTGTATTTGAGTTCAGTTTCTTCTGGCTCTGCATTCAGCCACTCCTCAGGAGGCGGACTTTCTCAGGGTTGGTCTCTCAAAGTTCAGTTCACAAGAGCTGAGATAAACCAAATATGGCATCTTGAAGACTTGTGTCATTACATTTATTTGTCATGTTTTTTTTTTTAATTATGATTATTTGGACTTGTAATATTAAGGCATCAGCTGTGAACTTGAATGTTAATAAACTTAAATCATTTCAGGTTTCATCTACGTTACTTGCTACATATAAAACGTTTGCAGATCATTTTTTATCCTGATAAACTCATCAGCAACTTTGTGATACTCTCCAGCTTCTTCTTCAACCCAGGACATGATTGTAGACGTTCTGAGTTTAGCCGTGATGAAGAACAGCTCCAGGATGTTGATTTCCAGCCTGATGAATTTTAAGGTCTGCGGTCCGTCCAGTGCTTTATGAAGCCTTCCACATGCAGCTTGTACAGGTTCCAGCGCATTCTTCAGAGGTCTAACAATCAACCTGAACTCTTGTTGTAGTCTGTTCATTTTTGTAATAATTTGCTGTTCTAAGTACATCTGTTTAAGAAAGAAACCCAAAGCCCAAATACATCCAGCAACAGCAAATAATACATACACAATCAAAGCCAAGCCTGCTGTAACAGATGCTGCTGATCTTGCAAGCACAGCTCCAACTATTGCAATAAGTCCACCTGTAATAAGACTCCGCTTTGTCTCCTCGTTGATGTCTCTTCTATCAGCATCGAAGTATTGAAGCTCACCTACAATCTGTCTCATCCTGGCTTCGTTGTTTTCACACAGTTGGATAAATGAAGCTGCTCTCTGAGACAGATTATGTCTCAAACCAAAAACTCTGGTTGTTGGAGACATAAACATCTTCATAAAATGTTCAGAGAACATTATTTCCCTCTGTAGATGAACAGAGTTCACAGTCTGAGATATTCTGGGGATGAAGACATAAATGATTAAATCAGTGATCTGTTCTCAGATCAGCGTCAATGCACAGAAACTTTTGCTTACCTTTAGACAGAGATCTGTTTCCTCTTGATGTCTCGGTTGGTTGGACAGAGCTGAAGATTGACAGATTTATGGAGCAAAGTTTGGCTTTTACCTGTGTAGCATCCCTGGCTGAATGATGGTCGCTCGCACTGATGTTTCACACGTTTTATTGAAGAAAATCTTCACAATGAGCCATGAACAATGTAAACACACCATAAGAGCTATAGAAATAAATACCACAAAAACACTGAATCATATAATTGCTCTTACACATGAGGAACTTCTGTCAGTAATATAAGACACAACTAAAGTTTAAGGCTTAGCCGTCATTCTTATACATAAACAAACATTATAAACCATAAAATATTGAATACCTTGTGCCTGCTGTCAGCCAGGAGCTAAATATAACTGTTATGCTTTGCCGTTTGCATAGTTTGCTCCGTTCTTTCCCTCATTTTTCTGACATGTATTTCCGTTTCTACAGCACCATTAACTTCAAAATAAAAGCACGAATTTCAAAATAAAACAGCTTCCTTTGGAACAGTATATAAGACATAAAGATTAGAAAACTTGTTAAACTCGGTCATTACTGAAGGTAATTTACACTCCCACCAAATCAGAAGGGATTAAATGGAATGAAATAAAGCACAAATGATTTCTAAACTTAAAATGGCCTTCACTTAAGGTCTACACTAAGCTGTCAATTATTCAGATAAGCAAATCTGTGTAAATGTCCATACATAAAATAACATGAAAAAGGATATGGGTGTGAAGTTAAACAGTTTCTACAAGCAGAATCAGCTTCTGAACAGGGTGCTCCATGATGGATACTTTGCCAGAGTGCTGTCCATTCTTCTCCATCTTCTGATAACCAAACTTAATTTTTACTTTCCTCACAAGTCCATCCACATCAGTAGTTGTCTCAACAACCTTAGCCAATCTCCATTTATTGCAAGGAAGATCTTCTGACTTTTCCAAGACAATGTCGCCAACCATCAGGTTTCTTTTTGGAGCATGCCAGCGTTGTCTGGTGGAAATGTGGGTGAGCTATTCTCCAACATTGTTCTGCCAGATACTGAACATGATGCCACCTTTTACGTGCATACATGTCCTCTTTGATGAATTTGCCAGGGCGTGGCAAGGCTCCAACAGGTTTTAATAGTCAGGAGATGATTGGGAGTGAGTGGTTCAGGACTATTTGGGTCATACAGGTTGTCAACTGTGAGGGGACGGCTGTTTTTTCATCCCAGAAGGAATAGGTTTACATTCTCTCAGCCGCCTTATGACATTAAAGAAGATGGTAGTTTTGTAATTTCCTGGCTTATGTGAATTCAACACAGGTACAATATGACCAATCACAGAGGAATTTTATGGAAGCGGGAATCCTCCATGTTGGCTAACAGCCCGGCGTTTTATCCCTAATCTGAACTCTGGTGTTATTTCGAGCGGTTATTATTAGCGGTCAAAAATGGACAACAGAGACAACTCTTTAGTTGTGGTCGCTGCCGATGGGCAGCAAGACTGTGGGCAAACACACGAAACGGGTAAACCACAAATAATTTAAACCCTGTATGTCTTAAAATTAAATGAACATCAGGCAGATCATTCGTGACAGTATTTGATACTTCAAAGGTTAAGCTCGCTGTACTAAACCATTAGCCTTGCCCTTTTCTGTTATACACATTTGCATTAAATCCAGTGGTGAAGTCTACGTATTTCGCTGGTTTACCCGCTGCTGTGAGTGTGTGTGTGCGCGCGCATGTGTGCGTGCATGCATTTGTGTTGTAGTAGATGGAAAAGGCTTTCCCATTAGTGTTGGATGTTTGGTTTCTAGATGCTGCTTTAGTTTAAATATAGATAAATAAAGAACAGCTTTATTATAAATTTATTTACTGATGTGTTTTTTTGTCCTGAGCCGCCACCTTATCATGGTGGAGGCGTTTGTGTGTCCTGACGATCCTAGCGGCTATGTTGTCGGGGGCTCATGCACCTGGTAGGGTCACCCATGGCAAACAGGTGTCTAGGGGAGGGACCAGACGAAGGGCGGCTCAAATCATCCCTATGATGATGAGAAAGCAAGGACCAAGGTTTCCCTTGCCCGGACATGGGTCACCGGGGCCCCCCTCTGGAGCCAGGCCTGGAGGTGGGGCACGGAGGCGAGCACCTGGTGGCCGGGCCTTTGCCCATCGGGCCCGGTCGGGCTCAGCCCGAAAGGGTGACATGGGCCTCTCCTCCCGTGGGCTCACCATCTGCAGGAGGGGTCATAGAGGTCGGGTGCAGTGTGAGCTGGGCGGCTGCCAGAGGCGGGGACCCTGGCGGTCTGAGCCTCGGCTGCAGAAGCTAGCTCTAGGGACGTGGAATGTGACCCCGCTGGTGGGGAAGGAGCCTGAGCTGGTGCGCGAGGTTGAGCGGTTCTGGCTAGATATAGTTGGACTTACCTCGACGCACGGCTTGGGCTCTGAAACCACTGTCCTTGAGAGGGGCATGGCCCTCTTCCATTCTGGAGTTGCTCCCGGTGAGAGGCGCAGAGGCACCTGACTGTTGTTTGTGCTTATGCAAGAAATAGCAGTTCAGAGTACCCACCCTTTTTGGAGTCCTTGGAGGGGGTGTTGGAGAGCACTCCTTCTGGGGACTCCCTCGTTCTGCTGGGGGACTTCAATGCTCACGTGGGCAATGACCGCAAGACCTGGAGGGCGTGATTGGGAGGAACGGCCCCCCCCCTAATCTAAATCCGAGTGGTGCTTTGTTGTTGGACTTCTGTGCTCGTCATGGACTGTCCATAACAAACACCTTGTTCAGTGTCCACCTGTGCACTTGGCACCAGGACACTCTAGGCCGCAGTTCGATGATCGACTTTTGTTCTCGTGTCGTCGGACTTGCGGCTGCATGTCCTGGATAATCGGGTGAAGAGAGGGGCGGAGCTGTCAGCTGATCACCACCTGGTGGTGAGTTGGCCCAGATGGCGGGGGAGGATGCCGGTCAGGCCTGGCTGACCCAAGCGTGTTGTGAGGGTCTGCTGGGAACGTCTGGCAGTACCCTGTCAGAAAGAGTTTCAACTCCAATCTCCGGCAGAGCTTCAACCATGTCCCAGGTGAGGCTGGGGACATTGAGTCCAAATGGGCTGTGTTCCGTGCCTCTATTGTCGAGGCGGCCAGCCGCAGCTGTGGCCGTAAGGTCGTCTGTGCCTGTCGTGGCGGTAACCCCCGAACTCGTCGGTGGACACCGGCAGGAAGGGAATGATACTGGCTCATGGAGCAATAGGTGGACTGACTGAATTCAGTGAAATTGACCAAATCTGCATTGTACATGACAATGTGTTCTACTTTGTGAAAAAGTTATGTGGTTGGTACCGAGAGCATTATAGAGCCTTTGAACTCAGCCCAGCACCCACAAGAACATTTAGTGTTGTGACACTGAGTGAACTTAATGATATTTATCCACTAATTGACTACAATATCGGATCATGGTGACTTTGAAAAGGCATATTCTGGTAAAAGGTGGGATAGAAGTGGACAATTTGATGATGAAATTAGATTTTTCATTTTGCTAATTTATTTAAAAATGATTATGAAGATGCAGCATGATAAACCTCACCTGCTATACACTGTTTGGCTGCAAAAAATCTATAGTTAATATAGATAATACTATAGTTTTTAGAAATGCTAATCCTTAAGTCATTAAAATGTGTCAAAGCACTGGGTGCCTTCCTATTTGTTTCTTTTCATATCTGTGTGCAGAGTAAACCTCTGAAGATGGAGACCCCTGTGATACGCAAGATCATCTTGACTGATGGCAACTCTCAGAGGTTGACTCTCCTATATGAACTCTCTGCATCTATTGATGACCTTATAGTTGAAGTGCAGACACAGTGTGGACTTGAGGGCCCTTTCAGACTTCAGTTCATGGATATCTTGTTCGGAAATGAGTTCCTTAATCTTACCTCTGTTTCAGAAGTTGAAGACAGGTACTCTTAAAGTCGTTGATAGGCCCACCTCCGTACAGCATGAAGAGATTCCTGCTTTTTTCAATATATATAACGCCACAAGTTCTTGGCCCTTCTTCTGTGCATGATTCTTCATCACTATCAAGTGGAACTGTGGATACAGATGTACTGTCATCCAGTGAATCAACAAGCTCTCGATCCTCTTGGCCTGATGTTTTTTATGTACCAAAGTTCTCCTATGATGCTGAAATCAAGCTTCAGCAGGCAAATATAGCTTACATTAAAAATGGCACAACACTTATTCCAGACCCCAAGTTGAAATCAACCATCCTTGATTCTTTGGTGCAGGAAGTTGTACAGTATAAAGTCTGTGTGAGAGATAAAGAAATGGAACAGGTTGCTCAGAGTCTTATCAAAAAACACCCCTGTTTAACTGAGAAGGGGGTCTTGCACTGGATATGGGGGATGGAAAACTAGTTTGAAGTATAAAATCTCAAACTACCGCATACACCTGAGAAAACTGGGCTGCCCAGAAGTGACAGTTAACTCTTTAAAAACAACCCTGAAGGAAAATGAGTGCAGCCTTTAGTTTGAAAAAGGCCAAGAGAGCAGAAGTGAATTTTTCTCCTGCATACCCATCAACAGAAACTGAGCAGAGTCTGGAGGCCATGCAGAAAGCTCTTCTCTCCGATGTAAAGAAAAAGAACAACAGAGAGGTTGTGAAAGTCAAGATGGAAAGTACATTTACTCACAGAAGACATGAAGTTGTTCCAGATGCACCAATGGTCAGAGATTTCATGCAAAGGTGGCTTGCTCTGTTTGAAGTCAGTGAGGTAAGATTAATATTTATTCTTTAATTTCACCTTTCATTTATGTTTTTTAATACATGTTTTGATAAGATTTTACATACAGGTTTACAACTGCATGTGTTTTATATAAACTTCAAACTTTACCTAATTTCTAGATTCTTCTATTCAATTTAAATTGTGTACTTATTTGTTTTCAGGTCAATGCAGAATTTAGGCGAATTACTACTGACCCACTTCAAAGTTCCTGTCCCAGCTTGATGTGTATTCTGACAGGCTGATGAGGCTCTTCCAAAAGAGAGGTGGCAAACTAGGTGTACAGCTCAAAAAGGTTGTTGAACAAATGGCTGAGGTAAGTTGTTGACGATTAAATTTGTAATTTGACTTTGTATTGTAAATTAACATTTTTGTTTCAGGTGTAGTTTCAGTTATAAACAATCTTTACATTAACTGCTTGCCTGAGCGTCATACACATTTGTAAATACCTTTTAGAAGTAAAAGTAAATGAACCAGTTCAGTCAAAGTAAACATTTCAAATACAAAATTGAAGACTATAAAAACACAAATGCAAAATTAAGCTTGTGCATATAACTATTCTTTAGTCACAAAAAGGCATGCTTCTGCTTTACAATGATTTTATCTAACAAATTGGTCTCTCTCTCTCTCTCTCTCTCTCTAATATATGTATATATATATATATATATATATATATATATATATATATATATATATATATATATATATATATATATATATATATATATATATATATATATATATGATAATCGTAAGCTGGCTGTTGTCATGATTGAAATTTTCCTCAGCTTGTTTGTGATTGGTGCTCCTATTTGTCAGCTTTGTTTGCCTGCATTGGCAGTAGGATGTCCTCTGATATGTTTCTGTACATGTGTAACAAGTAGTTATTTGGTGTATCTTTCTCTTCTTTCTTTTCTCCACTTTCTTTTCATTTCTGCTTACTTTTCATTTTGCCCACTCCTCTTTTTTTCTCTTTTTCTCTCTTTCTTATTTCTCTTATTTTTCTTCTCTTATTTTGTGACTTCGCCCTGTGTATAAAATAAGGTTAAAAGAAATTCACTTGATCTTCTAGGTGGAGTTGTGGATCTCCCTAATATCCATAAATTATGACTGTTAAGTTTATTTCTTTGTTTTTTGATTCTACTTAAAAACAAATTATTTCCTTTCAGTGTGATGATGTAGATGCTGGACGAGAGTGCATCATTAAAGGGGTCTGTATCTATATGGGTGAAGATCCTGAAAGCCTTGTGAAAGAATATGTGGTGTGTACAGGGGACTCTTTTCTCATTTTCCACCATTTTCTTATTAAAATGTTTCTTGGTTTTGTTGGAAAGTGAATAATTTAAAGTTTGCTGGGAATTTCTCAATACAAGTGTTATCACTTCTCATTACCCACCAAGTCACTTCTCATTTACATGTTTTGTCTCTTCTACAGGGCATGGATGGAAAAGCCATGGACGAGGCCATTGAGGACACTACTATTGGTATTTATGTTGTGAAAGAACATTTTTCATATGAGGAACCAGAGGACATTGGCATTGTCCTTGAGGGGATCAAGGTCTTGAGGGATCTTGACAATGTAGCATTAGCTGTCGCTATGTTTGGACTGATATGTGCCCTGAACCTAAGCTACTCTGCTGATCTCCGCTACACGTTTGAGGTAATCCAGAACATTTTCATGGAACTGGATGGAGGCAAACTTTCCAGCAAAGCACTTGCTTTAAAAAACAGCCTCCTAGATGGAACGAGTCAGAGCAGCACTGCCAACGACTTAAAAAACTACAGTATACCTAAATAATGCTGACATCTGCTGTTCCTATAATGTGTAAAGCCTTATTTCACTGTTTTCTCTGTTTTATATTTGTATAATTTTTGTCAGATGCCTTACATTTGTGGTGAATAGTGAATTCACTGTTCTTTATCTGACCATTTTATTTCTTTATGTATCTGGCAAAAGCACTTCAGATGAGTGAAATTTTATTGTTGCAGGTTCCACTGGTGAGAAAAAGAAAACTTTCTGGATATTTGTTTTCATTCTGAACTTTTTTCAGGAAACATTTTATGCAAATTTTGCACATAAATAATTTTTTCTTTGCTAAAATATATATGCAGGGTTAAATTTAGTTGCCTTTTTTAAATTTTATTTTTGTTTATCAGTGCTGTTAACTTGCTTTAGAAACTGCTTTCAGTATTATGGCTAGTTTCCTGAAGCAGTTCAGTTCTGAATCACAAAGTTTTGATTAAATCTTCAATTTCCAATTAGCCTTTATGTAAATTGGTACCTTTTATATACCAAATTTGCTTGGCTATAAAAGATGTTTTCAAAAACAATATCACCACACTATTGTTTTAGTATTAACGTTGTAGACTTTGGCATAACAAGAATTATGAAGATCTGAAGATCTTTTGGGTGGTGTTCTTTACAAAGGACAATAACTTTTTGGTACCGGTAGCTTTCTTTGGTTTCATCAGCTGTTCTTTAAAACAAGAGATAATTGTGTCATCTACCATTGCACTTTCAAAATAAAATTTAGTTATCTTCTTTGATGGACTATAACACTTTTGCGTGATATCTTTGTAAATTTTCTTGGAGAGTTTTTTAATATCTCTTTTGGGAACTCTATCACTCTCGATTTCTGCGAATTCAGTCCATATGTTCTTGAGCAGCCTCTCTTTGATCACATCAAATGTTATTTTGTTGTCAGATCTTTTAATGACTTTTTCAATCACTGCATCAATATTTTGGTTTACATATAATTTCAATGACGCTTTCTCCTCATTTAACATTTCTTCATCCACCGTACAGGAGTCATCATAGACGGATTTTGGCCTCTTTAAAAACTTCTCATCACATACAAAAGGCTCCACATGCAAGCCCTCTGAAGACTGCACTGATACAACTGTGTCATCAGACAGTGCCGATTCGGGAGACGTTTCTTCAATGAAACAAAGTCTTCTTCCATTTTCGAACTTGGCTTTGGAGTGAAATATTGAATAAGTTTCTCCTTTCTTATCAGAATTGAGGGTCTGCAGGTCTGGACACTTGGTATCTTCTATTGTGCTTAGATCTATGGTTTCTATGGGGTCCAAATCTTCTTCGTCAGAGTCCAGAGGGCTCAGCACTTTGAGCTTATGAGAAGCACTTGATGGATTTTTCCTCTTTTCAATGCCTGAATCAACTGCTTTCAGTTTAGATGGACAACTTGACTCATCTGCTACGGAGATGATGTCTTGTGACCTTGCTGAGACATTTGAACTTGTACCAGGAGAAGTTTTTTCTTTGAAATTCTTCAAACTCTGCAGAGACTTGCTATGTGCTTGTTGAGAGTCTGTTGCAATTTCTGGTATTTTCTTCTCCGAGGTTTTAAATATCTTTTTGGCTGTGTTGTCTGCAAAGGATATTAACCTCTTGGTAATGGTAGCTTTCTTTGGTTTCATCAAATGTTTTTTAAAACAAGAGACAATCAGTTCATCTACCACTGCTTGTTCTAAATATATATCAATCATCGTCTTTGATGGGTTACCGCACTTTCGGTAGATATCTTCATAGATCTTTTTGGAGAGTTTTTTTATTTTTCTTTTGGGAACTCTATCACTCTCTATTTCTATGAATTCAGCCCATATTTTCTTTAGCAGCCTCTTTTTGATTTGATCAAACTTTGATTTATTGTCAGATCTATTAATGGCTTTAGAAATTGTTGCACCAATATTTAGATTGATAAACTATTTCAATGACGCCCTCTCTTGATCTAAATCTTCCTCATCTGGTTCCACGAGAAAGAGATCATATACCGATTTTGTGGCCTGAGGCATAACAGGTTTCTCAACTTCAGCAGAAGTTTCTTCAAAAAAGTGCTGCTTCTCTGGCATAGGATCAATTTTTGCAAATGCGCATCTCACCTTTTTTGTTTTGGTTAGATCTTGGATTTCTAAGGAGTCCAAGGATTCGTCGTCAGAGTCCACAGGATGTAATGGTTTAATCTTACAAATGGTCCTGGTAATCCCTGGTGTAGACATTATCTTTTTAATGTCCGAATCAACTGATTTTAGTCCAAGTGAACAACTTGACTTACCTTCAACTGGTGTGAAGTCCAAGGGCATGCAGGATTCAAAATTATCCATATTTACAGGTGAAGATCTTGTTTTGTCCGTTTTAAAAACACAGTGATTTGTCCTTTATCTGACAGAGTACTGAAACAGTAAAGTAAAAAACACTTCGGTATAGATGAGAACCTTAGACACCGAACGTACGTCAAATTTCACGTCATAAAGGACAAAAGCAGATCCAATGACGGTCGCCCCACCTGAAACCCCACTCTGCCCACCTTGTGTAAAGTTTGCATCACCTCGGCAACGGTTGCTATGCACTCTGCAGCGACCAACACCATTTCATATGTAGAGGTTGAGATAATCAGTGATCTATTATTTAAGTCTGGGTTAGTATCCAGATTGGACTGGTAATGCCTGGAGAGATCAGGAGAGGGAGCTCTCTGCGCATGCGTCATTCATGCTAGAGTTGCTACAGAAGAAGCGTCTCGTCTGTAATGTTCTTCCTTAAATCTCCCATTTCAGATATGATATGAATATGTTAATGCTATGAACCTGCTGGAAAACGTGTGTTAAAATGTGTTGTTGACACAAATGGTGTGTGACTGCTCTTATAAATGTATGTAATTCAAATATAAGAAAGTGATTAACTCACTAATTATTATTCTGTGTTAACCTGCAGGCATATAAACATGTTCTATATAATACTGACATTTTATTTCTCAGTTTGGAGTGAGCTTTGTGTTTTATTATGTTATATATCGTCTCTGTTTGGGTTTACTGCTAAAAACAAAGCACTAAGTGAGAATCGATTAGTTTACCTGTTGTAGAAATTGATTTTATTTTATGAGAACAGACACTGAAGTCAAGATGCTCATAACTGTTGTTTTTATTTGTTATAAGGATATTTGCTTAGCTGTGAACGATTCTGGAATGGAAATAAATTCACGCATGAGCTGCTGCAGATGAAGCATCGGTTCTTGAGTGTTCTTTAAATTTCCCATTACAGTCATTGCAGAGCGGATACAACCTGGTACCAGGGTGTAACATTTGCATATAAAAAGGATTTCTCAGAAAGCCTATGCTTAAACTCTTGACTAATTTATAAGTTCCTCATCTGCTTTTTGAAACGTTTTTAAAAGGTTGAAGATTACGCATAATGTAGTAAAACTTACAGGCTTGTTGTTAAAAATCACTAAAGGCAATTCAAAGTGCTTTACATAAAACAAAGGCATTACAGATATTTAGAAATAGTAAAAGGCATCAACACATCAACACAGTGAAAACTGTGTGACTTTTCCGGCCCAGTTTCTGTGGTGGCGTGGCCACTGGGCTGAGGTGGGTGGTGGGGGCCAGAGTTTGGAAAACCATCCAGGTCTGCTGACCAGAGACAGAACATCCATGTGGTGAGAAGGGTTATTGGGCATAAAAATCAAAAGGCGGTTTGCCATCAGACTGATCCCCGGCAGAGCTGACTCGGAGATGGAAGCAGTCATGTGACCACGTGACACTGATGGTGAGACCGTTCTGATTTCATACCATAAATAGTTCATGATTTAATACAAAACTTTGTTAATACACTGAAGTTTAACAGATCTTATCTTTTATGAAGAGAAGACGCTAGAAGTAAACGAAAGACAGCTTCAGTTCTAGAGTAGGTCTGCACATAAGACTAGTTGACAGCTGGAACAAGAGACACACATTTACATGAACAAACACACACACGCTCACTGCAATGAAGTACCTGCTTGCTACTGACGACATGACAACATGACATGATGAGCTACTAACCCTGTCTTGTTTAGAAAACTGAGAACATGTTTAGCGAACTGGTGGCAACAACATTTCCTCAGTTATCCAGAACTAATCGGCTCATTTTTTTTAAAGAAAGAGAAATTAGTAAAACGAGATTAAAATAATATTTTCTTTATTTGATCCCTTCAGATGCATCCTAACGGTGACTCACTGACACATGAATTTATATTTCCTCCAGATTACCGTCTAACCGCTGACCCAGGATCTGATGAGATGGTTTCTCTCTCAGTCCTACATCTGAAGCAGTGAGAGTGAGTAAAACCTTCCTGCCAGAGGTGGAAATGCCAACATACTGATTCTTATGTGCATTTATTTAATACCGAACAACAGTTTCCCTGCTTGGTTCTGTGTGGTGATGCAAGCTGCAAGTCCCCTGATTTCCTGACAACTTTAAGTGTGTGTGTGATTTGCACCAACACTGCTCGTGTGTCTCTGGGTCCGGATTATTTTATTTTTGCTCACAATTGATTTAAGTTAGGGTTTTGAATATTTTGGTATCTATAATTTATAATAAACCTGAAAACAGCTTCCATTTTGCTCTTCAAAAGGCTGCATAATAACTTTGACCCGTGGTCTCATGTGTGAACCATAACATGCTGCATTTAGGGGTTATTTGCAGCCACATCCAAATATACTGGAATGATTTTCTTTGGTAGTGATCTGTCATGGCGAATTGGTAATACGTACTATTTTACTTTTAAGAATAAACACTGAAGGCCTGATCTATGTTTCAATCAAGCAGAGTAAGGATCTGAAATCAGTCTAAAAAAAAGAGGATGGCTTAATAAACAGTTTGCTTAGAGGAAAATAAATCCCTGGTATTTAGAGAAAATGGTGATTAATAAATGGTAAAAGTTAAAGCAAATTAAAGGAGCTCCTATTTTAACTGTCAACAAATAACCAGATGGAAATTAGTTTAAGTAAAACAAAGGAAACTTAAAACATTAGTTCCACAAACCTACGTTAATATAGATAAAATCGTCTTTAATACAGAGAGGTACCGGGGGAAAATACAAACTATTTCATAACAGTCTGATATCCATGGATGTTTTAAACTGATTCTCTTGTAAAATAAAAATAAAAGATTTGTAAAAGAACAAAAGAGAAAAAGCTGCTCGAGCAAAATTTGGCTGATGGACACATAATTAAAAGAAATTTAAATTGGTTTAATGTCCATATCACCTTGGAGTTTAATAAATTGATTAAGAAAACTCCAGCAGACTTCATGTCTTTCCAAAACGATGCCATATTGTCCTTCAAGGATCCTCCTACATGCAGGGAAAATCTACCTGCTCTGATTTGGCTTTTCTGCAGAACGAGTGACGAAACTGACAAAGTTCTGACTGACCTGAACGAACTGACGGACTTTACTTGACCTTTTCCTTCCAGCAGGATTTTCTCCAGGACGCTACTCTGCTTCCACACAGGGATAAAAATCTGATATGATTATGTTGGTTATGTGCATGTATGACACGATCCTGTGGTTTGAGTGAATGTTAACGATGTGTTTTAGAATGTTTGTTTGTCCACATCTTTCTCTCATAAAGCTGGTTGCTCAGGCGACGCAGACACAGTTCTAAAAACCGGATGGTAAGCTGGTTTTGGACGTGTCTCGGGTTGCTGACCTTGGCAGGCACCGTTACTTCTGTCTCTCTCACTCCGCCATCTCCCGCTCGATGTCTCCTCGCTCTCTCTCCTCTGCCCCTCCCTTAACATTCTCTACCTCCTCCTGACCTGCATGAGGATGTGTAACCGGACAAGGTTGAACCTCAGTCTATTTCAGGTTCTCTATAGCAGGCCTCCTAGTCTTGGAATTGAGCCGGCCCTACCTGGAATCGTCATTGGTGAGGATTCAGTGTTGGCTTATTGCGAAACCTTTTCCTTGTGCTTTCTGAGGCTTTACAGGTGGTGACAGCAGCTCTCCCAAAACCAGCTGAGGATGGGTTTCACACACACTGATGCAGGGTGGCTGGATTGTAGGTGAGGACCCGAGAAGGAGCATTGAACAGCTCAGAGGTTCACAGGTCCTTACCAGGTGCCCCTGTGGGAGGTCTTCCTGGCCAGCCACTGCAACCGTGTCCCAGCACCAGCGGGAAATCTTTAGTCTTCCCCGCCTCCCTCCATCTCCATCTCTGGGGGAGATCTGGACTCATCTGATCCACCAGGATGAATCAACATGGGTTGTCCTGTCCCCTTTTCCCTGAGTGGTGACTAGCAACAACCATGGCCTTCAGATGACTACGGCAGCTTGAATGCAGATGTTGTGGAGCAATACTCATCTGCTTCATTTCTTTTCTTGTTCACATGGAGGCTGACAGCCACAGGAGCGGGTGAAACATCACCTGATTGATCATCATGATGAGCAAAACACACGTGTGGTATCAGCTGACTGAGCAAACCGCTCTGAAATTCACAAATTCCAGCTGTTCTGTCTGTTCCCTGATCCCATTTGCTACACCTGAGTCCCCCCCTGCTGCGACCTCGGCCAGCAGATGCTGTGCTGAGTGTCCTTTCTGCGTTCACTGTTGTCACTCACAACAGTACACACTTCCTGGATCTGAGCGTTATAAGGAGACATTTTCCAACACTCCTTGATATCTCATTCACTTCAGCATGTTTTCCTTCCGACTTCCCTGCACCCACCGACAAGACTGTTTCTGGTGGAGTAATAATTACTCCGCACTCAGTTCACACTCCACAGGCTCCAGAATGTTCCATCTTCTGGATGGAGCATCATCGTTTTATCTTAGGACTTCCTGTATTTCCTGTAAATTGTGTTTTTATTGTGAAAACAGATTTCCATGTCACATGTCTGATGTAGTCCTGCTGCTGTGCTTGTATGATGTGCATTTTACTTCTTTGGGTCTCCATGGTATGAATATGCTGTTTCACACACACCTTCTCGGGGTTCTGGCTGTCCCACAGGTGTTGTGTAGGTTTGTGGTCACCGTTCTTGCCTGTCTCTTCCTTTCAGGTAAATGGTGTGGTATTTCTTACTTAGCCTTCCTCATTCCTTATGCACGTGTGGCCTCTAATTTAACTATTGCTCTATTCCTGCAGGCATCACTCTGGCCTCCATAAGAGGGCGAGATCAGCTCCATGGTCTAAGTTTCTAGGTGGTATAATCACTGTTATGGTACTGGTCGTAATGCTTTTCACATGGATCAGTTGGCTATTGAACTTGAGAATCTCTCTGTACCAGTTTCATCTGGTTTTGAGTCCCTGAGCTTAAGGCTCTGTGTGTCGTCCCTGGAGAATGGGAGGGCTCTAGATTCCTCCTGGCTGACCTGGGCGGAGCCTGTCAGGTAATAGGTGCTGAGTGTTGTATTTGGATTCCTGATGCTTCTAACTACAGTGTGTGCAGAATTATTAGACAAATGAGTATTTTGATCACATCATCCTCTTTATGTATGTTCTTCTACTCCAACCGGTACAGGCTTGAAAGCCTACTACTAATTAAGCATATCAGGTGATGTGCATCTCTGTAATGAGAAGGGGTGTGGTCTAATGACATCAACACCCTATATCAGGTGTGCATAATTATTAGGCATCTTCCATTCCTTTGGCAAATCGGGTCAGAAGAGAGATTTGACGGACTCTGAAAAGTCAAAAATAGTGAGATGTCTTGCAGAGGGATGCAGCACAAAAATAGTCAACAGGTTCGCAAGAAGCGTGTTAAAAAAAACAAGGCGCAAAATAACTGCCCATGAACTGAGGAAAATCAAGCATGAAGCTGCCAAGATGCCATTGGCCACCAGTTTTGCCATATTTCAGAGCTGCAACATCACTGGAGTGCCAAGAAGCACAAGGTGTGCAATACTCAGGGACATGGCCAAGGTAAGGAAGGCTGAAAAACGACCACCACTGAACAAGACACACAAGATAAAACGTCAAGACTGGGCAAAGAAATATCATAAGACTGATTTTTCTAAGGTTTTATGGACTGATGAAATGAGAGTGAGTCTTGATGGGCCAGATGGATGGGCCCATGGCTGGATCAGTACAGGGCAGAGAGCTCCACTCCGACTCAGACGCCAGCAAGGTGGAGGTGGGATACTGGTATGGGCTGGTATCATCAAAGATGAGCTTGTGGGACCTTTTCGGGTTGAGGATGGAGTCAAACTCAACTCCCAGTCCTACTGCCAGTTTCTGGAAGACACCTTCTTCAAGCAGTGGTACAGGAAGAAGTCAGCATCGTTCAAGAAAAACATGATCTTCATGCAGGACAATGCTCCATCACACGCATCGAAGTACTCCACTACGTGGCTGGCCAGAAAAGGTCTAAAAGAAGAAAAAATAATGACATGGCCTCCTTGTTCACCTGATCTTAACCCCATAGAGAACCTGTGGTCCCTCATCAAATGTGAGATCTACAGGGAGGGAAAACAGTACACCTCTCTGAACAGTGTCTGGGAGGCTGTGGTTGCTGCTGCACGCAATGTTGATCGTGAACAGATCAAGACACTGACAGAATCTATGGATGGCAGGCTTTTGAGTGTCCTCGCAAAGAAAGGTGGTTATATTGGTCACTGATTTGTTTGTTTTGTTTTTGAATGCCAGAAATTTATATTTGTAAATTTTGAGTTGTTATATTGGTTTCCCTGGTGAAAATAAATAAGTGAAATGGGTATATATTTGGTTTTTGTTAAGTTGCCTAATAATTATGCACAGTAATAGTCACCTGCACACACAGATATCCTCCTAAGATACTAAGACTAAAAAATACGGAAGCGTGGAGCTGTCACCCAAATAAAAAAAAATCGGACCTTATCATTATAAGCTGTTATAACGTGATACGTTTTACGTTTTTACAATAAACATCACGTTATAACGTGATATGGTCCGATTTTTTATTTATTTATTTTTTATTTTTTTATTACAGCTCCACGCTTCCGTAAAAAGCCCCACTCCAACTTCCAAAAATATTCTACTTTGATATTTATGAGTCTTTTGTGTTCGTTGTGAACATAGTAGTTGTTCTATAACAAAATTAATCCTCAAAAATACAACTTTAACCTAATTATTCTGCACACCCTGTACATTTCAGCTGTTGTACGTTATTTATGGGACCTCATACAGGTGATGACTTGTACTTGTGATGATAATGGTTTGATAATGCATATGGTAATCACTCATATATACTCATAATAATCTCATGTATACTTAGTTTTCTTTATTCATTTATTATTGTTAATCCATTCACTTTTACATTTTCATATTGTGTGTTCTCATTCTACAGAATACGGAAGTTACAGTTTTCATTGTGTATGCGTGTGTGAGGTCAGACTGACCACTTTCTTCCCAGAGCTCTGATATGGCAGAGTTGAGACTGGTTTTCCACCTGCTAGATAGTAATAGTTGTTTGGGATATCAGCTTGTTGTGGTATGTGGGCTTTGTCTGAAAACTGGAAGAAAGTGGCACCACTCAGTCTTCTATTCCTCATTTATTATTTTGCTGTTTGACCTTCAGCTGGGGACCAGCTGAATAAAACTGTTTTTCTCTGATGAATCATCAGAGTCTCTGCCGACATCACGTGAGTCGGGACGACCACTCATTACTTGTAAGTAATTCTTTATTCAATGCTTCTCCTGTAAATAAACCTTATATACTTTTACTCATTCCAGACTCTTTGTAATTTTTTCTACAACAAGATCCAGAGCCAGATATTGCTGCTAATCCAAACCACCACTGTCATACCGAAGATTTGCAGAAGATCATAGAGCAGACGTTTGCTGCTGCTTTAATAAATTAGAGCATTTGGTCAATGTTCCAAGCAAAGCTGTTGATGAGTTCTTAGGGGAACTTCATAATTTAATTTATCTGCATCTGTTCCTTTATCTTCTGACATATTGAGGAGCATCTTTGATGAGAGAGACCTCCCTGTTAACCAAAGTATTATTAATGAAATTGTAAAGGCAATTACTGCTAACAGCCCCGTGCAAAACGCTATACAGAAAGGAGGTTCTTTAAGTACAGCATACCTGCGTAAGCAGTATTACAAGCAGAACTTCAGCATCATAGAGCCAGTCGAATATTGTATTGATGCAAATAACAAACGTAATTTTCAGTACATCTCAATCTTAAAAACCGTGAAGCAGCTTTTAAGTTGGAGGGAAATTGTTGATTATGTTAAAAATGATCAAAAGCAGCAGGAAACAAATTCTGGAATTTTGAAGTCCTCAAGAGATGGTTCCATTTTGAAAGAAAATGGCTTTCTCACTTGTAAAAAGCCAAGGATCATTATAAATTTGTATGTAGACGACTTTGAAACCTGCAACCCCCTTGGTACCTCAAGGAAGAAATATAAACTTTGTACTGTTTATTGGGTGTTGGCTAACTTACCTCCTGGGTCTCATTCTTCATTATCATCTATCTGGCAGTTTTGTGCAAAAGTGATGACTTTAAAAATTATGGTTATGAAAAAGTCTTTGAGCCTCTTCTTTATGATCTAAAAACTCTGGAGAAGCAAGGTATTTTTGTCCCACTGTTGGGTGAGTCGGTCCAAGGCACAGTATACAGTGTTGTGGCCGACAACCTGGGAGCACATAGTGTTGCAGGATTTTTGCAGATTTTTTTCTGTGAAATATTACTGCAGATTTTGCACAGGAAAGAGAAGTGATATTCAGTCATATTCTGTTGCATCTGGTGCTTTTAGTCTAAGAACCAAGGACCTTTATCAAACACATCTTGCATAAGCCCAAGCGGCAGGTGCAAGTTTTTGTGGAGTGAAAAAGGAATGCATATTCACAAAAAAAATCTCTTATTTTCATGCCATTTTTGGCTATCCACCTGATCTTGCCCATGATGTTTTTGAGGACATAATCCCAGTAGAACTCGCTCACTGCTTAACAGTGTTGATTTCTAAAAAGCTTTTCACACTAACTGATCTCAATAATGCCTTACTGAAGTTTCCATACAAATGGGCTGATAAGACAAATAAACATCATGTCATCTCGCAAAGCTTCTCTATTACAAAAACAGTGGAATGCTCATGAAAACTGAAGCTTGCTCTGGTTCTTGCCCTTTTTGGTTGTATCACACGTACCTGATGGTGAGCCTGCTTGGCTTGTTCTTATGGATCTGAAGGACATCAAAGAGCTTATTGTGGCTCCTATGCATAATGATGACTCTTTGGCATTTTTAGAGAGTAAAATCACAGAGCACAGGATGTGATACCAAGAGCTGTTCACAGACATCAAGTTGCTCCCGAAACACCATTATCTGGAGCACCATCCACAGATGATAAAGCTGTTTGGTCCACTTGTCAGTCAGTGGACAATGAGATTTGAGGCCAAGCCTAGCTTTTTCAAGAAAGTTATTAAACACACAAGCTGCTTCAAGAATCTGCCTCTCTCATTAGCCACAAAGCATCAGATGATGATTGCTTACCATCTCAGTGCACCATGTCTGAACAAGTCAGATCTAGAGGTCTCAGCTGTATCCACTTTATCTGTAGACGTGCTTAAAGAGGATATTGCACTGATCATCATGCAGAAGTTCTCTGACACACCAGAGGTTCACCTTGCAGTGTGTGACATCCAAGGGCATGCATAGTAAGGGATGTCGTCAAGCTGAAGAAGGAGTCCTATCGGGCCTTTTTGGCCTGTGGGACTCCAGAGGCAGCTGATGGGTATCGGCGGGCTAAGCGGAGCACAGCTTTGGCAGTCGCTAAGGCAAAAACTCGGGCATGGGAGGAGTTTGGAGAGGCCATGGAGAATGACTTCCGGACGGCTTCGAGGAGTTTCTGGTCCACCATCCGGCGGCTCAGGAGGGGAAAGCAGTGCTCTGTCAACACTGTGTACAGTGGGGATGGGGGCTGCTGACCTCGACTAGGGACGTTGTGAGGTGGTGGAGGGAATACTTCGAAGACCTTCTCAATCCCACCAACACATCTTCCGATGATGAAGCAGAGTCTGGGGTGGCTGGTGCTGGCTCTACTATCTCTGGGGCTGAGGTCGTGGAGGTGGTTAATAGCTCCTCGGTGGCAAGGCCCCAGGGGTGAATGAGGTCCGCCCAGAGTTCTTAAGGCTCTGGATGCTCTAGGGCTGTCTTGGCTGACACGCCTCTGCAGCATCGCGTGGACATCGGGGACAGTTCCCCTGGACTGGCAGACTGGGACTGGAGGGTGTGCTCCAACTACAGGGGGATCACACACCTCAGCCTCTCCGGAAAGGTCTAATCAGGGGTGCTTGAGAGGAGGGTCCGTCGGATAGTCGAACCTCGGATTGAGGTGGAGCAGTGTGGTTTTCATCCCGGTCGTGGAACAGTGGACCAGCTCTACACCCTCTTCGGGGTCTTTGAGGGGGCATGGGAGTTTGCCAAACCAATCTACATGTGTTTTGTGGACTTGGAGAAGGCATTTGACTGTGTCCCCTGGGGACTCCTGTGGGGGGTACTCCGGGAGTATGGAGTGCCGGACTCGTTTGTACAAGCTGTCCAGTCCCTGTACAACCGGTGTCAGAGCTTGGTCTGCATTGCCGGCAGTAAATCAGAATCTTTTCCAGTGCGGGTTGGACTCCGCCAAGGCTGCCCTTTGTCACCGATTCTGTTCATAACTTTTATGGATAGAATTTCTAGGCGCAGCCGAGGTGTTGAAGGGATCTGGTTCGGTGGCCTCAGGATTGGGTCTCTACTCTTTGCGGATGATGTGGTTCTGTTGGCTTCATCGGGCCGTGATCTTCAGCTCTCACTGGAGCGATTCGCAGCCGAGTGTGAAGCAGCTGGGATGAGAATCAGCACCTCCAAATCCGAGACCATGGTCCTCAGCCGGAAACGGGTGGAGGGCCTTCTCTGGGTCAACAATGAGGTCCTGCCCCAGGTGGAGGAGTTCATGTATCAGGGGGTCTTGTGGACGAGTGAGGGAAGGATGGAGCTGGAGGTCGACAGGTGGATCGGTGCGGTGTCTGCAGTGATGCAGACTCTGCATCGGTCTGTCGTGGTGAAGAGGGAGCTGAGCCAAAAGGCAAAGCTCTCAATTTACTGGTCAATCTACGTTCATACCCTCACCTATGGTCATGAGCTATGGGTAGTGAGAAAACTAGATTGTTAATACAAGCGGCCGAAATGAGTTTTCGCTGCAGGGTGGCCGGGCTCTCCCTTAGAGATAGGGTGAGAAGCTCGGTGATCAGGGAGGGGCTCAGAGTAGAGCCACTGCTCCTCCACATCAAGAGGAGCCAGATGAGGTGGCTCGGGCATCTGGTTAGGATGCCTCCTGGACGCCTCCCCGATGAGGTGTTTCGGGCACGTCCCACCGGAAAGAGGCCCCAGGGAAGACCTAGGACATGCTGGATGGACTACATCTCTCGGCTGGCCTGGGAACGCCTCGGGATCCCTCCGGATGAGCTGGTAAATGTGGCCAGGGAGAGGGAAGTCTGGCTTTCCCTGCTTAGGCAGCTGCCCCCGCGACCTGACTCCGGATAAGCGGCAGAAAATGGATGGATGGATGGATGGATGGATGTTTTTGTTCACCTCCAGGTCACTGGCTGGTCAGTAGTTAAAGAGTTTTAAAGAGTGTTTTACATTTTATGTTGCTCACAATACATTTATATTTGGAATACAAAACCAGTCCTTCATGATCTCACCTTTGTGTGTGTGTATACTTTATGTATTAATGAGGTTGGTGGTTCTTGTATGTGTGTGTTGCTCCAGAACAGGGGTGTTCGAGACTGGGAGGAAAAATCAAAGTATACCACTAGTTTAAACTAGACTATACTACTGAAAAAGTCGTAATGGTAAAGATGGAAAACAGCAAGTGAAAGAAGGAAAGAAGGGAAATGATGGAAGGAAAGCAAGTGATGAAGCCTGTAGGGAAAGAAGGAAGAGACAGATGAGATGATAGAGAGGTACAGTAAATACAACAACATGATCTTTATTCTAAAAATTGCAAGTGACTGAAAACAGTTCATATTCATCCTTGTGTTGCAGAAGATGTGTACTAAGGTTGTGGAGATAAACAGCAGATGTCTGGAAAAGTAAAAGTTTAATACTAGATTTTAGAGATCTTGTTTACATTGTCATGTTTAAGATTGAAAATAACTACATATCGAAGCACATATTATAGTATTTGGCTTTAAACAAGGTGACACAATGCTCAAGAAAGCTTAAATAAAAAGCAGATTTTACTGTGTTAGTTCACCGAGATTTCTTTACGAGGGTGTGGGCTCAGCCCCTAATGTTCCCAGGTCCAGGAAACGCCCCTGGTTGTTGAGTCAGTGCGTCCACTAGTGGGCAATGCCAAGTTCAGAGTTTACTCCCGCCGTCAGTTTCAGACACTGTTTGGCAGCAGTAATGCGTCGCTATAAAGTTGTTTCCAACCGCCCAAAATACCCTCAACACTCACATACTTTATTCAAAAACTTGCACATTTTCTACAGCTGTTCTCATCATCTTCATTCTTCTGCTTTTTTGCTCCTTTCCTGATTCTTTTCTTCTTCTCTGGTCGGATATCAGCTATTCTGCTCAGCACTGCCCCCACGATTTCCATTGGTATTGCTCCGTCTTCTGCATCAAGTGACGGATAGCTAAGCTCCCTGAAAACAGATCAAATTACACACATAACCTGACACAGAAGACAGACTAAACTGTCTGTCCATCTGCATATCCTTCTTCTCTGTTGAGCATAAATGGGCCTTTACACGTGAAACATCTCTTCCTGTAATAATTCCACTTTGGGTTCGGGAGTCTACCACCCCAATCTGTGGATCTTCAGGACTCTACATACCTCTCTCGATTTATATTTAACAGAATTCCCTGAAATACAACATAGACCCTTTGAACAAGAAACATTTGATGAAAACATGTATGATTCATGCTTACTTTGCTGCCTTTGTGTCCCAATCCTTTAATCCTCTGTTATCTGGAACCAGTTTCACTCCAGTGAATATTTGTCTGTTTAGTCACAAAACAATGCCTGCATTTCAAACACCCTCGGTAAACATAGTGAAATGGACTATTTCATTATCTAGGACATTGGATTAAAGTAATGAAGTTTTTTAAACCAAATCAACCAAGAATTTGACTCCTGAAGTTCACAAAAACTAAAGAGCAAATATGTACACTCTTCCTGTCAAGGTCTGATTTTGTCATGGACAATCTGCCAATAAGAGGCACCAGGTACCTGGGAAACACCACAGGCTTTGACTACCTTCTTATTCTTAACCTTACTTTTTTTTTTTTTTTCTTTAAGTTTTACTAATTAAAGGTTCAGGAGGTTTAAATAGCTTTTAGTTCATTCAGAGTAGAGCACAGTGTTGTCTCAGCATTTAAAAGTGTGTTGTTCCTGCCTGGGCATATACTGTATGATTGTGAAAGTCAGTGTTTGGACAGTCATTTAGCTCAGCCGTCCATCCATCACAGTCTAATACATTAGCTGTCAGAAAGAGCCTGGTCAAAGGTTGAAGCAAATCACAGGTTTTGTTGCTATGATCTCTAAGAAAACAAAGCAAACTGAGCAAAGACAAACCAAACAGCCCACCCACACACCTTTCTTTCTGTCCTTTTGAGCATTAATCAAAATCCTGTAGAGAAAATACTGAAGCATTTCTCACGCTAACTCATTGTTTTATGAGCTGAATAACTACATTTTTAAACATACCGATGACGGCTGTAAGGCTGTTAGTGGACGTATTGTGATTGGATTATGTGAAACAATGTGTGTAAAAAGGTATAACTGTGTGAAAAAAAAAGCTAAATGATGCACAAGATTTGTTGTATCAAAAATAATAAAATAAACAGAATAATATATGAACTCTGAATAACCTTAAAAAGCAACTTCCCCAAATCAAGTCACAAATAAATCTTATTTCATGTAATGTTTCACAATAAAACAACCCTGAAAGTGTCTATGTGGCATTTTTCCATCTTGGTAGATACAGCCTATACACTCACTGTCCACTTGATCTGCTCCACCTGTTCCCCTGATCTGAAAACACAAATATCAACAAAAATAATGAACAAAATAATGCATTTAGTCATGTAGACATGATCAAGATGGCTTGAAGTTCAAACTGAACATCAGAATGAGGAAGAAAGAGAATTTAAGTGACTATGAACATGGCATGGGTGTTGGTCTGAGTATTTCAGAAAATGCTGATCTACTGGGATTTTCACACACAACCGTCTCTAGTTGTCTGAGTCTCCATTTCAGCTCCACATTCAGATGGTAGGGTTGGAATACGGTGGAAACATCATGAAAGCATGGATCCACCCTGCTTTGGATCAATGGCTCAGGCTGCTACTGCTGGTGTAATAATGTGGGAGATATTTTCTTGGCCCACTTTGGGCCCCTTAAGCCCCTTATCCACTAGTACCTGCTTGACTCTACTCGACTCTAGTTGGTTTGTGTGGTTTTCCACTAAGGGTTTCCTGGGCCGAGTAGATACTTTGATGGTACCTACTCTGCCGAGGTTCGAAGCAGGAAGAGTTGGGGTGAGAGTGGGATGTCTACAGACTGCAAGTCACTGATTGGTGAGGAAGTAGCTTCACCGGAGAGTTATCAGAGCAACTCTAGGACCCTGGAATTTTTTAAAAACTCTGCAACAGTGGCCTTGTAAATATATTGTTGTTTACAAATCACCATTAAACACCAGAAGACGACGAAGACCAGGTGATTATCTTATGTCTGTAGTCATCGACTGGTAAATGGCTGCACAAAAACCATCAGCTCGGCCCCACAATGAGGTGCAGAACCTTCTTATTTTCGGTCATTCTGTGCAGCTCCCTCTGGGTATGAGCTTCAGCCATTAAGCAAAGAAATAAAAAATGTGAAGGTTTACAAGGAGGTCTCCCAGCTGATGACCGTTCAGTACCAACACATGTTAAAAATGTAGAAAAAAACGTTTTAAAAAACTGAAAAGCAACTACTAGACGATCACAGACAAAAGTAGCCAGAGGCGGTCCAAATGGAAGGACTGGAAGTCCATCAAATGGACACCATCTCTAGGCGATTCGGCAGCTGTTCACGATGATAGAGGTTGGTCAGTGTTTTATGACTTTAAGGATCTTCTGTTACTTATCCCCTTGGTGACAAGCTCACTGAAAACAATAAGGATAATTCAAAGTGACGTTCTCTCATGTATGCAGCCAACAGGCTTGCTAGTTAGCCACCAATGCTAACTCTGTGTTCAGCTTGTATTTTGTGCTTGCTCTCATTATGTATTCCTTCTGAGAACTAAACAAAAAAATAAGCATTTGGACATTTCTTTAGCTAGTTTCTGTACAGATTGAAAAGTTGTTATGTGTCGTGCTGTGCGTGGACTGTGTATTTTCTTTCAAGAATCCCTTTCTCTATGCAAGCTGTCTTTTCATCCTCCTCCTTCATGAACCATGTAAGCTCCCTCGCTGCTGGCTTTGCACCAGCTGCAGTTTCGAAGCCGACACCATTATCGGCAGCAGCCACGACCACGGCGGCAGTTTTGAAACAGACACCGTCATCATTTACAGCTTCAACCATAGCCCCAGCTTCAAAACCAAAACCAGTGCCGGTGGCAGCATCTACACTGACACCAGCTGACCGATTCCCCAGTTTGGATTTTATCTATTTTTGCACAGTGTACACAGTTCTGGAAGTGTCTCCTGACTTTAATAAATGATCCAGTGAATATTATGTGATTCCATCATGTTTTTATATTAAGTGTGGGCCTTGAGAACTGGAGTTGGGAATCCCTGAAAAAGAGTCCCATTGAAATGTGGTGGAACCATCATGAATGTGCAGCAGACAAATCTGCATCTCTGTGATCTGTGATGCTATCAGGTCAATATGGAGCAAAATCTCTGAGGACTGAACACCTTGTTGAATCAATGACACCAAAAATAAAGGCAGTTCTGGAGGAAAAAGGGGTTCAGCTCAGTACTAGCAAGGTAGACCTGATTAGGTAGATGGTGTCATGATTACGTTCTTGGGTTGTGTCATGTTTTTTGTTTATGTTCTTAGTTTACCGTCATGTTTAGGGGTTTTGTGTTCATGGTCATGTTTAGTTCTGTGTTGGTCTTGGTTTCTACTCATTAGTTCACCTGGTCTGATTAGCTTATTCACTTCCTGATTAGTCCCTCAGTGTATTTGGTTTTCAGTTTCCTTGGTCAGATCCTTGTGGTTTATTCCATGTAGTGTTTGGTTTTTCCTGTCTTTTGGTTTTGATTATTCCTGAGTTACTTTACTGGACACCAGTATGAGTAATGTTTCAGAGTATGAAGAAACAACAGACGTGACAGTTTGAGTTGTACGACTTGTTTATGCAGTCTTGGTAAAGATTTTCAACTCTGCAAACCCTCAAGTGAAAATTCCAGCCTTTTATTTAATTACCTCGAATTGCAACAAATAAAAAAATTGCTTTAGACTTGACAACTGGGTCATCTGAGGAGACATCTTTCTTGTGCAGTTGTGAACTCCTGACGTATTCCCTGCTGCAACGCAGCACATCCTCCTTGTCATTTGAATTTTTTTAATCCTTTGAACCTCTGCTGAGAAAGTTTTGTTAATAGGTTTGTTTTTCCTCCCAGACAAGAGCCGATGTGAGATGTGATTGCTGCTGCTTATCAGTTCGTTAGCAAGTTTACACGAATATGTGAATGTGGAATTGTTAAAGCATGAGCTAAAGGAAGCATCCATTAATTGTTTCTGTTGACAAGAAGCAGTTTGTTGTGTGTTAAATACGGAATTGGCTTCGGCTGGAGACCCACTCCCTGTTGTTAGTAGGATAACTCAAATATTTTTTGTTTAGCCGTAATAGTGATATGCAGTCTCAGTCTGCTCTTTTTAATCTGTTTAAGTTGAATTCTATTTAATCTTTAATTTCATTTATTTTATTATGTCTAATATAATTTATTCATTTATTTTCTGTACTGCTTAGACCAGTTAAGGGTCGCGAGGAAGCTGGTGTCTAGCAGGTGAGCGGCAGGTACACCTTGGACAGCTCGCCAGACCATCGCAGGGCCAACACAGAGAGACAAGCAACCACTCACCCTCACTCCTAGGGAGGATTAAGAGTGACTATGCAAACTCCACACAGAAAAGCTGCTATTCCAACTTTTCCTCAGCTGAGTCCAGTGATCTTCTTCCTGTGAGGCCATGGTGCTAACACCACCGTGCATCCCTACCTGAAATCTAATTATTTAATTTTTAATGCGCTTTTTTCTGATGTTTTTATATTTCTTTTCTTTTTTCTTTTAATTTTATTCAATTTTTAATTTAATTGCATTTCATTAAATTTGTTTTAAATTATTTTATGCTGTGTATTAATTGAATTGATTTTTAGTTTTTTGGTATCAAGAATTAAATTTTATTCTGGATTCTGACTGGTTCTAAATTTAATCAAACGAGTTTAATGAACTGAGTTTTACTTTCTTGTATTTCTCCACTTGGTATTCACTACTGTATCCACCTTCACCTCACTCTCTCCTCTCATTTCCCTCTGTGTACGTCACCGACGCACATCTTTAAGAAGTGCATTGTGTGTGGACATGTACCAACACAATGCTGAGCGTGAGTCAGGGCATTTACAGAAACCAGCACACGTCAGAGATGACGTCACTGCAGGAAGCCAACAAACGAACACAGAAAACGTTATAAGGATGAGTGGAAAACTCCTCTCTGACAGCATGCAGCTGTCAACCTCTGGTTGCAAAGCAGCAGCAGCTGAAACACTAAACATCAATACACCCTCTCAGTTAGAGCTTGACAGACGGCTCCACACACCTTCTGATCTTTGAAATGTTAAAAGAGGTTAAACCTTTCCACCCAGCAGAAACACCTTAAAACTCTTAATTACTGCTCTCATAAGTAAACCCGTCACGTCATAGGAAGATGTTTTAAAACAACAAATTGAACAGCTACAGATCATTCTCTCTCTCTCTCTCTCTCTCTCTCTCTCTCTCTCTCTCTCTCTCTCTCTCTCTCTCTCTCTCTCTCACACACACACACACACACACACACACACACACACACATTTTAGTTTATTTAACACACTGGTTGGGCTCTGTGATGACTCAATGCTCCTTTCTGCTTTTTAGTAAAATACTTGAAATTAAATTAAAACTTTTGGATTGCGGTTTGGTCAGTTTGAACTATAAATATTGATCTTTGTAAATTAATCATTTCTTCTTGATTTTTGTTCATTAAAAATTATTTTAAAAAAAAATAGGATAATGGTGTTTATTTGCAACGTTTTAGACCCTAGTGTATACAAGACTAGACTAAAAGTGTATTTTAGTGCAAACAATAAGTTTAGAAATGGCTTTGCTGCTGAAGGTGATCAATGACATTTGTGTTCATGGAATCATTATTAAGGTTATTTTCTGTCTGACAGAGAAAAACAGGTAAGGACAGAAATTTCTAACTCATGTTTTATTGTTTCATATAAATCAAGTATTATATAATCATTTATTATATACCCAGGCATAGTAACAGAACTTTTTGAAACTGGGGATCCATCTCAAAGGTCCTAAGACACAAGAACATGAAGATGATTGTTGTGTGGAAATTCTTTTTTTTCTTTGGGTATATATTTTTAGGAAACTTTCTGGAAACTTGGCCAGGGTTGAAGGGGTTAAATGGAGGAAGAGAAAGAGCTTCAATATTTCAGTGAACTAGAACAGTCTGTTTCATAAACAGGGTTTTTTTTTTCATACCTAACTAAAGAGTTTCTGTCATGCCTGAACCAGTCTCAAAGCCCTCACTGTTCCCTAGAGAGGAAGTTGTTGCCATAAAAGGAAATGTTTTCAGGTTAAATGATAAACTGTTAATGTTTTCTGTCTTCTACTTATTCTGATGTCATTTTCTGTTCCAGCTTTGATATCAATCACTGCATTTCCAACACGTAGGGACTGCAACGTGAAAACTCAGCTCTGATGCAGGATAGATTTCCATCTGAATTGCACTGGAATTGACCAGCTGATCACTGAACTCTGGACTTCGTACTTTTAACTCCAACATCGGATGCTGTTTATGACACAGAGCGACACAGAACCCTGTTTGCTGCTGATGATGCTTGAGATCAAAGAATCATTATCATCCTAAAAATAATCATTTTGATGTGAAGTTTAGCTCTGTGGTTGACAGTCTGTACACTGTCTTGTTTTTATGCTGTGCAACAGAATCTGATGTAGAACTAAACACACCTGCTTTTAATTCTTCTCTCCATGATTTGGCTAACTCTGCAGAACATTATGTTTACAACTGAAAACAAGCCTGGGGTTGGAAATTTAAATAATTTTGGAGGTAAAACAAAAACCGAGATGAGTGTCACCTCTGAATGTTACTGCTACACCTTCCCATAATTGTGGTAATTTGTGATTAAGAAAGAAATCCTGCTTTCTGTCTCTTCACCTGATGCTGATATTCATCAGATATTGTTCCTTCTGTGAATAGAAAGAAAGCAGCTTCACAGCTTTAACTTCATCCCGCTGACTTTTTACCTTTTAGTTAGTAAATCCTTAAAATTTCTTCCTTCTTGGTCATAAATATTTGATTTTATATATGTTAAGAAGTATTTTAACTGTTGCTGTTTGGGAGAAAACTGCTGCAAAAATTTGTTTATGTGTTCAGTGCAGGAGTCTGCAACCTTTCCAATCCAAAGAGCCATTTTCCTCTCAGCCAGCTAAATAAGTTAGTTCTGTAGCATTTTGAGCCATCATGAGGGTCATGTGCTGCTCTGGAGCCACAGGTTGAACACCCCTGAGTTAATGTTTATAAACCAAAATTTACTGCATTTTCTTCATATAGCTGTAGGCCTTCTACACTTCTACATTTTGCATGTGACAGTGCAATTAATAATGATTAAACATTTTAATTGTTACCCAGCACTAAAATGTATATGTACTGTATATAAATTCATAGTTACAGCTGCCTGCCTGTGATGCCACAATACAACATAAGAAAAGTAATTTTACTGCCATTATAACCTCTCACTCAACATTCTTTTCTCATTAATAGTATGCCTTAAAAAACTTTAGAACACCTAAAAGGGTTGAAAGGCCACAAGTTCAGTGGATGTCCCTCATACGGATGTTATAGAAGGAGAACTGTTGGCACCTTCTTTTTATTTGGGAACATTATGGTCTTTGTTTTATCTGCATTTAGTACCAGCTTGAGATGGATAGCTGAGAATAAATAATGTCAAAAGACGACAATAAAAAATTGTAGGGGTGCTTTTATTTTACCTGCCACAACTTTTGCAGTCTTCATGGTCGTGGTCGGAAAACACACAGACCAATTGCATGTGAGTTAAGCCATCCCACATGATACACTCAGCCAAGGCCAGCTGTAAACTTTGTGGCAAGACAGCACAGACAGGCGAGAGTTAAGAAGCAGGTGAAAAGATGGTAGAGGGAGAAAAAAAGCCAGCTAGATTAAAAAAAAAAGGAGAGATATAAATGACTGTGCCAGAGAAAGGCAGCAGTATTGCTAAATCTGTCTTTTTATAAGCGACTTTGGGCTTGTTTTTCTGTGGAATTGCTTGCAAACAACATCAGTCGCGGGTTACAGGTGCAGGCTTGTTTTCCAGAGTGTAGTTGCCTATTTGAGCTTGCCCTGCTCCTGTTATGAAGGTGCCCTGATTCGTTTACAGTTGTCCACAATAATGCAATAACCCATGGATGCAGAATGCAACAGTATGAGGGGCCATTTGAGACATTATTCCAAATTACCCTCTCACTGACACATGAAATTTAAGTCATTCACACATTATACTAAAACCTCTGTCATGCCTGCTCCTTCCCCTTGAGTGCGCTCCACATCTCCTGAGTACTGTTCACCGGTTACAACACTACACTACCCAGAAACCCCCTGCTTCAGACATCTTGGACACACCTGCATTCTATCATAATCATCATCAGTCTGCACCTGGTCACCTGCCTTTATCATCTCCCTGCACAGGCTGCTGCATTGTGTGGTATTCTCTATCATGCTCCTGACTCTCACCAGTCATGATTGTACTTAGAACGCTTTATTGAATATTCTTTATTTCTACCTGCACCTCTGTCCGGCTTCTCTCTGGATTCGCCTGACAACTTCTTGTATATCACACTGAAATCATTCATACACTATAGTGAAACCTCTCATATACTATGCTGAAACTGCCTCTCATATACTATGATAAAATCTCCTCTCATACACCATACTGAAATGCTCTCATACATAATTCTAAAATCATTCACACTTAATGTAATTTCTGAAATCACATTTCACTATGAAAGGCCTTTTACTAGCGTGTGTGAGGGATCAATTTTACTTGAAAAAGAAGTCATTTTGGTTGAAACGGAAGTCACGTAGTAGTGCATTTTCAAAAAAACTGAAGAGGAAAAAGTTGGAGAACACAGTGACAAATATTTTGCGAAGACTTATGCTGTACAAATATCTGCTCAGTCTCCTGGAAGTAATCTCAATGAAGCTAGAAATGGTGAAGTCAAAGCCTGTAATACGACTGCCGTGAGACATCAAAACTTTAATGCGTTCAAAAAGAGATTCATCTGCTGGCTGTCTGTGTGTAATGCGTTTTAAGGGAAGTGTAAACAAGGCTTCATTCTTCCATTATCTCATGCAGCTCCCTGTCTCATCCTTGACTCAGTGTTTGATGAAGGAAGTTCTCAACCCCGTGTTACTGTTTTCATTTGTCAGTGTTTACGTCTGTTGAAGCGTCCAGTTGGGGAAAAGGTTCTTATGCAACTGGGATAGTAACTGTGTTGCTGTATTTACAAAGTTATATTAAAATGGCAGTGGGATTTCTTTAGAACATCATGAGTTTATGATCACTAACTGAAGCAGCTGGCTTCTCAAAAGAATATACAGACTTCAGCAGAGATGATTATAAGGGTTAGTTCTAATGCGACAACAACCACATAATTGACAGTAGCAAGTCTGAATCCCAGTGCATGCACATTAATAATAATAAATTAATGAATCTTGAATGTTGTATTCAACCTTTTTGTTTTTGTTTTTTGTAAATGGAAATCTTAGGCAACAGTAAAGCAGCGATTTGAGCTTTTGTCTTGTGATTAATAAATCCTGATGTTTATTTTATGTCTCTATTCATCGTTCTGACCTAAATGTGTCTGTCAGCGAGTTTCTGAAAGCTGGTGTCCTTTCCACAGTCACCCAGCCATAACTTATCACCTCACCCATTATTAATGGCCCTCAATTCATCCCATAACACTGCTGCAAGTAATCAGTTTGCAGCCCTGGGATGTGTTTACTGTTACTGTCTCAGAGTACATGCTTACTAGAATTACCATCAACAAAGTAAACTCAGCAGGGAAAGAAAGGAAATTAGTGTTGGGTGGATTTTTTCTTTGTTGCTTCTTGATAATAAATTTTATACTGTAAGAAAGTCTAATTATTTCCCTTTAAACCCTTAAACTCTATTACTATTTTTTTGGTCCATCTTGTGTTTTAAATTTAAAACTACATGTAGAAGCTCAACTTTTTTAATCCCACCTAGACATTATTTTTTCAGGACAGCCTCAGCTAAAATTATGTAAAATGATTGTATCAATATAAAACAATTTATTATTAGCTATGTTTCCATTACCCCAAGAACTGCGCAAAACCTAAATATCGCAATAAAAAACAGCTAAATTTAGAAAAACCTCTCAAATATCACTAAAAAGTTTTTACGCTCATGAGATGTGTGTATATATATATATATATATATATATATATATATATATATATATATATATTCATTATGATCTCCTTGTCTCCAAACGTTTTTCTCTAACTGGAAATCTTTAAATACTTGTTGAATACCCCTGGTCTAGAAGTATATTACGAAAGTGTAGTGGAAACACATTTTTTATACTTACAGGTCCCTGGATGTGACCATTTCATTTCAAGTAAAGATGAGTAGCTACTATGAGTAATACTATGAGTAGATGCAGGAGAAGATGTAAATCATTTAAAAAATAATTTAAGAAATATAACTGACATCCTTGATAGCAAACAACAACAAAATGCAGAGTTTTACAAAGAATTAGAAATCTTCATCCTCTTCAAAGTCTCACAGCAAGAAATTTTACGACAGTAACAACTAATGCGTTAAACACCAAAAGAAACACCTGCAAATCACAACTGCACTTTGTCAAAATGTTTAGGGATGTTTTAATACAATTTTTTTCTGTCCAATACCGATACAATAACTGGGTTTAGGTACCTGTTGATACCAGGTAACCGATACCTGTGTTATTTTATTAAGAGGTCTATTAAATTTATAATTTAAATAAATTATATTTATTAAAGACTTTGATGTATATATTGTTTCTGTCATTCAATGGCCTTGCATAGGCTGAACTATAAACATTAAATGTATATATCAGATTAATCACAGCTTACAAATTAATTATTTATAATTAACAATAAAGACAGAGCTAGCAACAAAAACACAGATCAGCTGATCACCGACAGCCGACAACTATCTTGAAATTGGACTTAAAATGAACATTTTCCACAAAGGGGGTGTTAATCCGGAACAATAAATTCTAAAACGTCTGTTTTTGAGTTGGCTTTCTGGCTTTCTTGTGCAACTTTCTCCAATTTTTTAAAAGCATTTGGCAGTATTTCGTTGCACTTTTCCTCTAAGCCAACAAACTCCTCGTGCTCTTTCATGTGGCGAGTATTTCTGATGCTAGTATCAGTATCGGCCAAACTCTAGAAATTTTGAAAATATTGCTTTTATTTAGCAGAAAACTGTCATGAAAGTGCAGCTATTGAGACAGGCTTTCATGAAAAAAAATATTGATATTGAAACAAACACAACAAAACTATTTACATGTTTACACTTTATACTCATTTACAGTTATTTATGCTACTATTTACCTACTATCCTCACAAAACCAACTGCAACTCAACTGCATTTTGACATCATTGTGCATCGAAAACATCTTCTTGGCTTTATTCCAGCCATAAAGGACCACCTGTTTATGGTGTCTGGGATTGAACAGTGGGATTGAACACTATTCTCTGATTATATTTTCTAGAGTGAACCAGACTGAAGTCCTTTCTGCAAATAAACAGACTGAGTGAGGCTCTTATTCATCCTCAGTCTCTTTACAAACTGTAAACACACACGCATACATCAACCCAAACACACACAGGTCGTGTCTGGTCTCTGTGGATTCATCTGCTTTTAAATTAAATGGTTCTTGGCTGTCATTCATTCAGTGTTGCACCGTTTTACTGCTGCATTGTGTTTCTGTTTAATCACTAAAGGTGTCGTGACAAGCTGAAGTTACACTGGCATGGACATGTTACACCTGACTAATCTGGAGCTCAGTATGAACAATATTTGTAAGCACGTGGAATAAAATAAACTAGAAACTGTTTGTGAAGTGGTCCAGTGCACTTGTACTGGATCATTAATGAATTAGTAGACAAGTTTTTATGACGTTTGGTTCAGAGTAAATCATTAAACTTCACGGCTCCTCTTCCAGAAATGTCTCATCAGGAAACTTATTTATTCTTTTTTATGACATATTATAGTATAGATAAAGGTGTTTTTTTTTTATCTTTTGATGGGCATGATAACTTTCATTGCAGTAATTTCCAAAGAATGTATTCCTGTCACATCAAACTGACTTTGGCTAAATTCCTGTACACTCAACCCAACCTTAATACCTGTTAATCTGGGGGATTTTTCTTAGCACACTTACTACCCTTAGTACCAACATTGCATGGTTTAAACATCACATGGAGCAAAATTTCTGAGGAATGTTTCCAACACCTTGTTGAATCCATGACACCAAAAATTAGGACAGTTCTAAAGGAAAAGGGGAGTCCAACCTGTTACTAGCAAGGTGTATGGGATAAAGTGGAGAGTGTGTATAACTACATTCAAAGAATGTATGACCTCTAGTGGTCATTAGAGCAACTACATGTGAAGGATAAAAGTGGTGTTCATGGCAGTTTCACATTGAGTTTCCAGAATGCGTAAAGTGACAAAAATGGGAAATGAATGGGCATAAACTCCAAGATGGCGGGCACCCCGTTGCCATGGCAATAGGTGTTCAATTGACTTTTTTGCTTGTCTTACACAAGTGTGCCGAATTTCGTCTTCATACATTAATGTAGACGTTCAGGACCCAATTCATTTTTTTTGTCTAGGTGGCGCTGTTGAGCCATTTTTGCATTGAAAACTGTGCGGATCTTAGATTATTGAAATTTTCGCCGGGCTTGATGAGTGTGCCAAATTTCACTTTTCATGGATGTTTAGGGGGTCATATTTGCGCTCGATGTTCTTAGAAGAATAATAATTAACATTTCAACAACAATAGGGCCCATTCCAAACTTCATATGACTCGGACCCTAAATTACGGGGGGGATAAACAAGAAAATGAAATGTCTCTTTCCAAAAGAAGTGTGAAAAAGCCTATTCTTATTTAATTTCACCTTAAAAATAACATCGTTATCATTGTCACTATACATCTCATGCGGTAAAAATAACCTCACTAATAACAGTAATTACATAATATAATGACAAGAATAACAATATAGTAACAATGATAATGTTTACAGTCTTTCTATAATTTATAATCATATACAACCGGGAATATTTAAATTAAATAATGTAACTATGCAGTAATAATAGTGGTAAAATGATAATGACAATATCACACTACAATATGACACTATCCGTTCCATCCTAAACGACACATGATTCTATAACGGAGCTGTAAAATAACAATAATAAGACAATAACAATAAAATCTGTGATAACAGTACTCAACATAGATTTATTTACAATAATAGTAATTATAATACATGTAATAAATACACATTTAATATTAACCTGTTAATGTTCATCACCTTTTGATGATAGTACTCCTCCTTGTTTTTGTACTGTTAGAAAACCATTGAATTATATATTAAGTTTAATAATTATATGAATGTGGATATTTGAACATTCTTGTTTCTCCCCCTGCCCGTCCGATAGTGTAACCGCACACACAAAAACATTTCCTGGTGTTTCCCACCATGTGTATTTATATTTGTAGGTTTCGTGGTAGTAAATTCTTGCTAGCTTGTAATATTATTTGTGCTGTGTTACAATCAGTGTTGGGCAGTAACGCATTATGCATAGTATTAGTTACTGACAAAAGTAACATGTTACTAGTATCTAGTAATGCATTACTTTTGTCAGTAAATAATACTCTAATGCATTACTCTTTAAATATAGTACCATTTACCATTACTCATGAGTTTGTTTTATATTTTGTACAAAACTGTAATTAAGTTATAACGATATTAATAGGACAATGTTTTTTTACTAAAGTAACTAAAAAGTTACTTTCAACAGTAATGTGTTACTTTTTGGTGCAAGTAATCAACAAAGTAACAAAGTACTTTTTGAAAGAAGTAACTAGTAACTGTAACTAGTTACTTTTTTTCAGTAACTAGTACAACACTGGTTATAATCAACCAGGTCCGGAAATTTCAAATATTTGGAGCCCAGAAAAAGCTCAAGATAGTCAACTTTATGTGTAACACGGACTGCCCTTTCTTGTAATATTAACAGAGAAATCACAATGGTTATGCTATTTCCAGTGGGAGTGTGAGTGGTTTTATTCTTTAGTGTAAAACTGGTGCTGTTACATGTAGAATGGACTACACACCAACTCTGAGCCAGATGTTACACTGATGTGAGAGAAACAAGTATTTCTTATATTACCAGAATGCAGATTTTTGGATGGAAGCAGATATGTTGCATCCTAAGTTTTTTATTGTCTTGTTTGTTAAAGTTCGCACCCAGTCAGTTTCCAGTATATCTAACTCAGTCTCTCATTACATAAACATGTAGAGAAGTGATCCCCAACCTTGGTCCTTATGGCCCACTATCCTGCAGGGATTCAGTGTTTCCCTGCTGCAACAAACCTGATGCAATTTAAATGGATCTCTAACCAGCTTTGTACAAGTCTGCTACTGAACCATTGATTCGGGTCAGTTGTGTTGAAGCTGGGAGACACTGAAAGTCTGCTGGGCAGTGGGCCTTGAGGACCAGAGTTGGGGATCCCTGATATAGCAGAGACAGATCCAGTGCCCTTTGATTTCAAGTATTTAGGCTCATGGTAGCAAATCACCATGAAGTCTTAAAGCTTCATTGTGATTTCACCAGAACCAAATGACATTTCCCTGGAAAATGTATTGTAAAATATCACTTTGCATCTTTTATTTACATATAAGTAGCCCGATATAAAAGCTTCTGCTTATACGATTGATTAAACATATAACCTCTGATACAAAACAAACGTTTATCCACACAATATGTGGTAATTTGGTCTCACAAAGAGAACTATGGTGCTGGTAAGAAGACACAACTAATCAGGAGCAAATGAGGAAACAAAGGCAGCACATTTAAGAGGGCTGGAAGTCTTCAGACTTTGTGGGTTTACACTCTTTATATACAAACAATGAAGCGTTAATAACAGCTTAGTCCTCTTCTTTTTAACATTTCTCCTGTTGGCTGTCCCCATCCCACCTCTCCACAGTTATTTTTTCCTTCTCAGACAGGTGGAGGGGTAACTTGATACGGTGGGAGGTTTCCTTCTTCATGGCTTAAAATAACATTCAGCAATCTGTTGCTTTTAATGGGAACACTGGAGCAACAGATCTGGAGGACAAGGAGTCTGAAAACTGAAGTCAAGTGTGAAAACTTTGTGACGAGTGGTGTCTACATACTGTGGCCCTGCATATGTAGACCTGCTGGTGTCTTAGTAGTCCTCAGCTGCCTCATTCTGTTTCAGAACAGGAAGTTTGCACACAGTCCTATCTTAACTATGCATGCAGCATGATGTCACAAACCCACTCATAACTCATCTGAAGGAATTCCAGGACTTCCGGAAAGCCAAATATGGTCAATCATCCTGCAGAACTATCAGCAAGCCAAGGGTTGCGCAAAGCCTCAGTGTTCGTTCTTCCTGCCCGAGTGTTTAATGCAGGACACAGTGTGACACGAGTAAAACTATTTATATTATTTTATCAAACAAAATGATATTATTTCCTACTATTGTTTAATTTCAACAGTAGGAAGTGTTTTTTTTAGGGACAGAATGAATCAATCACTGCTGCTGTGTATGCCAGCAACCTTTGTCCCCCAGCATTACATCCACTGTTATGAAATGTTCTGCTGGTACATAGATTTAGTAACACGTGGTCATAAACTTCTGAAGTTCCTGTCTGACACATTCTCTATCTGAAGACGTCATGAACGCTTCATCTTGGTAGTTTAAAGCTTTACAGTTTATGCTTATAAGTCATAAAACTGTGATAATTAAGGAGTTGGAGATCCCTCTCAGTTGTAAACTATTTACAATTAACCTTTATTTTCATAAAGAAACCATTTATAAACAATCAACATCACAGGTATGATTTGCTGTTTGCATGTCATTCTGTTAAATTCACCTCTTGTGGCTATAAATAATTTTTACTGTAAGGTGGTCTTATCCCAGTGCTGACTGGTTTGTGAGGCCAGTGTTGCACAGTATTCCTGGAAACCTCAGACAGACATGGTTCAGGCTATAAACTGTCTGACTCTTCTAAAATACAGTCCATCAATAAAATGTTGCAACAGTGAAGACTGAATGGCGGCATCTGCACTATTACAGCTTTAAAATGGTGAGTCATCACAGGAAGTGAGATTTAATCAGCATATCTTTTTGGTCTTTCCTTTTCTCAGATTTTTTTTTTTTTAAATATTGAGTTTTGTCCAAACCTGAGAAATGATAAACAAAAAGTAACTGTGTAGTTTGAACAACACTTATTAATTGTGCACTGTAAAATCTAATAAGTTTGCTGTACTAACATGATGAAGTCTAGTGCAGCTTCCAAGTGTTGAAGTGTAAATAGTTGTTGCTTTGCATCAGCGACTTGGTGTGGACGTGGTTTTAGCTAATGTCAGATGTAACATCTGTGTGTTGCAGCAGCTGCCTGGAGAATTGAATGTAAACACTGGATGATAATAATGAACAGAAATACACAGAAAAGTGAGGCGTTAAATTCATGAAAAAAAGAGTGACAGAAAAAAAACACTGTCCATGGATTTGTTACCTCCAGACTGGACTACTGCAATTCCTGATTATTGTTCTGTTCCAGAAATGTTCTCAAAAGTCTCCATATGATCCAAGATGCTTCAACAAAGCTTCAGATTAAAATTATAATCAGAGCTCATATTTCGCCAGTTTTATCTTCTCTTCATCAGCTCCCTGAATTTAAAATTCTTTTCCTCACATCTAAAGCTCTTAGTGGCCAAGCTCCATTGACTGCTAAAGATCTCAGAATTCTTTATTTTCCCAACACAGCAGTTTGTTCTCAGACTGCAGATTTACTTGTGGTTGCTATAGGTTCTAAAAGTAGAATGGGAGGCAGAACCTTCAGTTATCAGTTCCCTGTCTGTGGAACCAGCTCCCAGTTTGGGTTCGGGAGACAAACACCATCTCTACCTTTAAGTTTAAGATTTAAGAACAAGTGATAAATGAAGCCCAATGTGTTCAGGCCTTGTGTTGGACTACTGAACAGTTTTGGTAATGTAGTGGAACATGGTCCTGCTCAGGGAATTTTCCTTCCCTCTGAGAGTCCGTTCCCATGAGGGTGTTGGTTTTGTCTGTAACAATGCTGAGGTGGGTAGTTTGTGTTCAAGTAACTTTCACATGAATGCCAGGACTGAGGGCCTCCGAGGACTACATTATAAAGAAGAGATCAGTGTTGTTCACTCCACCTGTCTATGGCCAGTAATGCTGTGACTAAAAGGTTTATAATAACAGTTTTTTGTCCTTTCTGTCTCTGGTCGTTTCTCTTCTTTTTTAAAAGAGAAATCCAACAGAGCCACAGAAGAAAAAGATTTCATCCGAGCCCCTCCTTTTGTCCTCCGTGTTCTTCTCACCGACTTGAACTTGACGAGGTCTCACCTCTGTACATACTGCTTGTAAACTGACGTAATGAAGCGTAGCAGCTCTGAGTTTACTCTGATCAATTTTTAAGCTCTTACCTTGAAGAAAAGTAAACAGACTTCTACTGCAGACATCATTCAGCAGAACAATTGAACGCTGTTCATAGGTTCCTCCTTCAGTCAATAAGAGGCGTTTATGTCCGAACTGCCAATTTGAGGCTTTGTTTTATCACACCCACCATTCACATCCTGAACTGCACAGTAGACCCTAAAAAAAACTCTCCTCACTACTATCATCATTCACATTGGTCATCATTATCACAACACTGCCACTGTAATCTTTATTTTCCATTCTTTACTACTGTAATTCATGTAATTCCATGTCCTTGACTTCTTTTATCAAGAAAGTAAAAGCAAACACATTTATTAAGATTACTAAGTATAAAATTCCTGACAGAACCCGTCTGAATCTGTGTGTGATGTCATGCTTTCTGTGCATTTTAATGGCTCCCTGGGGGACAAATGAAGTGAGTCAAGATTGAAATATTACAAACTTGTATGTCTTACACATCAGAGCAGGAGGCAGTGTGCGAGGGTGTGTGACGTTAAGGTGGTGAATGGGTACATAACAAAGATGTCCATCCATCCATCCATCCATCCATCCATCCATCCAGTTTCTTCCGCTTATCCAGGGTCGGGTCATGGGGGCAGCTGCCTAAGCAGGGAAGCCTAGACTTCCCTCTCCCCGTACACATTCACCAGCTCATCTGGAGGGATCCCGAGGTGTTCCCAGGCCAGCAGAGAGAGATGTAGTCATTCCAGCATGTCCTCCAGGGCCTCCTCCCAGTGGCATG
Source organism: Melanotaenia boesemani (assembly GCF_017639745.1). Classification (NCBI taxonomy): domain Eukaryota; kingdom Metazoa; phylum Chordata; class Actinopteri; order Atheriniformes; family Melanotaeniidae; genus Melanotaenia; species Melanotaenia boesemani. The sequence goes on along the minus strand of NC_055696.1, from coordinate 28,471,966 downwards.
TGCCCGGAACACCTCACCAGGGAGGCGTCCAGGAGCAGAGACTCTACTCTGAGCCCCTCCCAGATCATCGAGCTTCTCACCCTATCTCTAAGGGAGAGCCCGGCCACCCTGCGGAGAAAACTCATTTCGGCCGCTTGTATTTGCGATCTTGGTGGGGGTAGGAACGTAGATCGACCGGTAAATCAAGAGCTTTGCCTTTTGGCTCAGCTCCTTCTTCACCACAACAGACCGATGCAGAGTCTGCATCACTGCAGACCGCCTGTATGTTACATATGTAACATATTAGAAACAAAGCTTTGATTCCTTACAGCTTGAAGTTCAGGTATTGGCATAACTGCTACAAAACTAACATATTAAAACACTTAATAAAGCGACCACAAGTGCAGTCCACCTAGCAGGAGAATCTTGTGATTCTCCACTTCTCCAGGATAAACGTCTCGTCGTCTATGGTGACAAAAAATACAAACACTGAGACCCCCTGACCGGTTAAACACATAATGTTTTCATGGTTCAGCAGCGCAAATCTGCATGGGGGTTTTTATTTAAAAAAATACCAGAAGCTTTTACTCTTCTTCTGTGTCTAATTTCCTGTCTGAACTGCGGGACTGATGCATTCTGGGTGCGTGAAGCGTCAAAAATAGAGTCAGCGCACAAAGCGCTTCTGGGACCCTTCTGACACGTGCTGCGGCGCACCCAGGATAAAACAAATTCTTGACTAAAATGGTAAGAAATGGAGCTACTGACTGCATCAGTTGGGGTTAAATTATGTTGCAGCTCAAAGATAATTGCCCCTGCAGTAATTATTAGATTAGATTAGATTAGATTAGGTTAGATTAGACTTTATTATCTCACAGTAGAGAAATTCACTTGTTACAGCAGCTCTTGTTATAGAATAAAGTGCAGAAAGACAGAATAAGGTGAACATGCATCACAGCAAGAAGGTGCAATATAAATTATTTACAAGAAAAAGTCTAAGAAAAGCAAAAAATATGTACCATTATAAATATAAGATATATATATATAGTATATATATATATATACTATATATATATATATAAAATATAACAACAACTTCACAGACTATATACATATCTACATGGTGATGGTGGGATATGAAGAATATGATGATGTTGATATGGGGGTATTGCACAGTAAAATATAAATAAATATTACACAGTATTATGACTATACAGATAAGTTGTACAGTCTGACAGCAGTGGGAATGAAGGACCTGCGGTAGCGCTCCTTCCTACACTGAGGGTGTCTCAGTCTGCTGCTGAAGGAGCTGCTCAGCCCTCCACAGTCTGGTGCAGCGGGTGAGAGGTGTTGTCCATGATGGATGTGAGCTTGGCCAACATCCTCCTCTCACCCACCTCCTCCACAGAGTCCAGCGGGCAGCCCAGGACAGAGCTGGCCCTCCTGACCAGCTTGTTCAGTCTCTGCCTGTCCCGGTCGGTGCTGCTCGCTCCCCAGCAAACAACGGCGTAGAGGACAGCAGAGGCTACCACAGAGTCATAAAATGTCCTTAGCAGAGGCCTGCATACTCCAAAGGACCTCAGTCTCCTCAGGAGGTGGAGGCGACTCTGGCCCTTCTTGTACAAGGCGTCTGTGTGGTGTGACCAGTCCAGTATACTGTTGAGGTGAACACCCAGGTACTTGAAACTGTCCACCAGGTCAATGTCCTTCCCCTGGATGTTCACCGGTGTGTGGGGTAGTGTCCTTCTCCGGAAGTCAATCACCATCTCAATAGGAGGCTTGCTTTTTTTTTTCTTTTTTTTTTATGAGCAGGCAGTTTACAATTATATTGAGAGTTTTAGAATGATGAATTCTGTGTACCAGAATGTACCAGTTTTTAATTCTTATTCATCATAAAAGAGCAAAAGAGCAGAGAGAAAACAAACGTGTGCAAGGACTTAAAATTTGTTGCAAAGACTTCAAAACAGTCAGTAGCGATCTTCTACTGTCCATTACTTTTATATACTTGCTCAGACTTGGTGAGGGGCTTAGGATACACATTCATTTACCAGTCTTCTTTTTCTATTGGATGGAGATTTGCACAATGGTAGAACAGAAATACAAACAAAGAAAGGAAGCAGGCCTGCATCCACCTCAGTATCTATATGTGGACTTGATTGTCACAGTGACACTGACTGAAACAAAAATTTTATTCTCAAAAACGGATGAATATGTCATTTTTGAAGAAAAAGAATTATTTTCTAAAGCTGTGTCTTTTTTATATTACATAATTCTTTAGCTGCAATGAGAGGATAAAATTGCTGGACTATTCAGCAGTTTGGGGAGTTTTTTTTCCAGCAGTTTCCTCTGATTTCCCAGATGAGCTCACCACACTGCGGGCAGCAAAAGTGGCCGGCATGAGCTAACAAGAAGTGGGATGCCTTGATGCATTTTTCTCCTGTTTGTCAGACATGATTTCTTCTCCTTTACTTATGATCATCTACTGTAACACAGCATTACTACAGCTTCCCGGCTTCAACCGAAACACACACAGTTAGCTTTTTATTAAAACTGAAAATGTGGGCAGATGAGTGTGGAAAACAAAGTGATTTTTATTGTAGAACTGTTCCGTTTGCACATCATACATGTTCTGTCATGATGTCAGTTTGCTTTCCCAGTTGTCCATGGCTGCAGTCCTGGTTTGCACCAGAACAGACAGATTGAACCACCTTCCTCTTCCACCTATTCACAGACAGTAGCAGAAGTGGACCTATGTTCAGACCCTTTACTATGGGTGGTTCCTGGGAGGCAAGCTCCTCCCATCCATTAACTAGCGTTTAAATGTAATTCCTATACTTTTAAATATAGTTTTCATTTATGATTTTCAGTTATTTTTCTACTGGTACTAAATTGTCATAATGAGACTCAGTTCCTGTGTGTTCACTTTCAGCTGTAGGAAAATGGACCCAAAAGCTAATTTTTAGTAAAGTATCTTTAAAGTTGTGGTGGTATTAGGTGCTCATTGGCTAGCTTCAATGAAGTATTAGTATAGATTGATATCTTTGGACAATTGACATCAGAATGTGGTTCAATAATATCGTGAAGAAAGGAACATGTGTCAGGTGTCAT